>NC_080162.1:86494463-86516963 GCF_950295315.1 Erinaceus europaeus
CATTTAACAGAAGCCTCCCAAATCCCCCTCTTAACACAGAGAGAGGTACAGGAGCCCCAGCAGCTCTATTTAATGCAACTGGATTAATTGCCTGCTCAGAAAACAGCTCGATTCTAAATGATCCTAAATGTCCTCTAATACCTGTAATCTTCCCTCTGCCACGTTGCCCTGCTGTATTAGGAAAGCAAGACTGGTTGTGGGAGCTGGTTTGTTCAGTAAACAGCAGGCAGCATTGCGGGAGGCCAGGGAAATCAAGCTTAGTTCCAAGGGGAGGCTGAGAAATTGATGAAAATGCCATCAGACTATTCACCAACCTAATTTGATTCCAGGAAATCAAGCAGAGGAATGTGGACTAGCCTATTCCACAAATTTGGTGTTCCTTTGCAAGACTGGGCAATCAAATATGGAGGGGTCACTGATTTTCAGCTCTGGTTCCTTCTATCTAATTAGTGAGTGAATCTCTAAGAGACCTCATTCTTCTTTCTGATGATCACAGTGGGAACCACCAAGAAACCATGACACCTTCTAATCCACAGTCTACTTGGATACAAGGCTTAGGTTGGGGGTCAAGACAGGAAGATCACCTTCTACTGTGCACTTCCCTGCTATACAAGTGAACAACACAACAAGAGAATGGACTCTGACATTCTGACTCTGCCATTACAAGCTGTCTGACCTTGGGCAAATAAACTGGTGCCTCTGATTTTGCATATGCAAAAGGGGGATGACTACTTTAACACCCCTTCCCCTCAAAAAGTTGTTGTGAAAGCTGATAGCATTGTACCCACAGGACACCTCAGGTTAAGTGCAGACCTTACCGCATGCAAGGACCTGGATTCGACACCCGCCTCCCCAACCTGCATTTCACTAGTGGTGAAGAAGTTCTGCAGGTATCTTTCTCTCTCCTTCTCTATCTGCCCTCTCCTCTCAATTTCTCTCTGTCCTACACAGTAAAAGGAAAGGAAAGAAAAATAATAATAAAAGGAAAAAATGGTCACTGTGAGCTGTGGATGTGTAGTGGCAGTATTGAACCCTAGTGGCAAAATAAATAAATAAATCTGGGCTGCAGAGATTGCAACATGTGACTGTGCTCTCCTTGTTTCAGGTACTCTGCTTTCACATGACCTCCCTCAGACTCGTGCTTCAGTCAACAGAATCCTGGCTGTTAAGACAGGTGAGCAGGTGCATAGGATATGCCACAGAGATGTTCAGGGAGCATCAGTTACCTTCACCATGTATCCTACAAATACAGAAATCTTGGCCACCTTTTTGTGCATGCTGTCAACCTTGTATGTCTCCTTCTAGTTGCCTACCTCTCTAACCACCTGCAAAGCTTCCACAGGGAAGGCGGAGTTGCCTGGGTGAGGAAGCAGGCCTGGAGAAGGAGGGCCAGATCCACCTAGGAACCACAGGTGGAAACACAGGAGTCTGCATTCCCTCTCTTCAGACCAGGGACAGAAATCAGGGGTGTGCTACCTGCAGCATCAGACCCTGCCACTGTGTTTACTGTGCTTTTCTTGGAAGCTTTTATCAGGCCAGTGTCCAACTGTGAACGTATTTCTGAGTCTTTGTCAAAGGGGGGCCAGCAGGGTGTATGGATTCACACAAGGAGTGAATGGCATGGTAAACACATCACAGACAAGGTGCAGCATGGGGGCTCCAGAGACCATGTCCCAATACTGGCTACATCTTAATCAACATTATCACGAGTGCTTCCAATGCCTAAACATACAACTGTCTTCCTTCTACAGTTCTCTCCCCTCTATACCTGATATGGATGCCTGTTTCCCTACTCACTGCCCATTTTGTGTTCAGTCTGGCTTAACTCGTTCCTCTGTCAAGTGGGGTAGTCATCCCACCCACACAGGGAAGCACATCAGCAAGGACCAGAGGTCTCTGAGGCTTCCCACTACAAGACACCCACCCACAGGGCACACAGCTAAATTAATTTAATTTAATTAAAATAATAAGTCATTCACAAAGACCCTAGCACATCCCTCACTTGAAATGTAGCTGTCTTGGAAGCTACCATAAGTGCTATTTGGTGGCTGGGGGAAGGTGCAGAGGAGAAAGGAAACTTAAGTTCTAATGAAGGTACCATATCAGAGTTATAGGCAGAGGGGACTAGGTAGGCAATCCCTGAGAAATGCTGTAGTAGTGATGACGGCTTAGAAGTGATGAGGTCCTAGTGAAAAGGCCAAGGGTAAGGAACACAGATTGGAAGAGAATAATTCAAACTGTCACTATTTACAGATGATATGACAGTATACTAGAAAAACTTAAAGAATCCAGCAGGAAGCTCGTGAAAATTTTCCGGCAATATAATTAAGTTGCCGGGCTACAAAATTAATAAACAAAATCATTGAAGTTCCTTTATGCAAACACTATGTAAGAAGAAGAAATCTAGAAATCAGTTCCATTTACTATAGCAGTAAAAACAAGATATTTAGAGGGAAAAAAAAACCCAAAAACTAATAAAAGAAGTAAAAGAATCCTGTACTGAAAATTACGAGTCACTATTCAAGGAAATAGACGCAAAAAAAAAGTGGAAAGATATTCCATGTTAACGAATTGAAAGAATTAACATAATAAAAATGAATATTCTACCCTGAGCCATATACAAATTTAATGCACTGGGGCTGGGTGGTGGCACACCTGGTTGAGCACACATTTTACAAATTTAATGCAATTCTCATCAAGGTCCCACTAATTTTCTTTAATTTTAATTTTTATTTATAAAAAGGCAACACTGACAAAAAACATAGGATGAAAGGAGTACAAATCCACACAATTCCCACCGCCAGAACTCTGTATCCCATCTCCTCTCCTGACATCTTTTCTATTTTTTTTTAAATTTTTATTTATAAAAAGGAAACACTGACAAAAACCTTAAGATAAGAGGGGTACAATTCCATATAATTCCCACCACCAGAACTCCTTATCCCATCCCCTCCCCTAGCTTTCTTATTCTTTATCCCTCTTGGAGTATGGACCCAGGGTCATTATGGGGTGCAGAAGGTGTAAGGTCTGGCTCCTGTAGTTGCTTTTTCACTGAACATGGGTGTTCACAGGTCAGTCCTTACTCCTAGCCTGTGTCTCTCTTTTGCTGGGGGGTGGGGTGGGGGGGACTCTAGGGAAGCAGAGCTTCAGGACACATTGCCCACTATTTTTTTTTTTTTAATTAACCAGTGCACTACTCAGCTTTGGCTTATGGTGGTATGGGGGATTGAACTCGGGACTTTGGAGCCTCACGTGTCTCTTTGCATAGCCATTATGCTATCTACCCCTGCCTTTTTTTTTTTTTAAAGAGATTCCTTACAGAATAGGAAATTCAGTGGAGAAAGGAGAGTCTCTTCAACAAATTTTGTGTGTGGTGAAATGTAGTGGTTCAGTTTCATTCTTCTGCATGTTTCAACCCAGTTTTCCCAACACCATTTATTGAAGAGACTCTCCTTTCTCCATTGAATTGTTTAGGCCCCCTTCTCAAAAATCAGATGTCCATGGATGTGTGTGTGTGTGTGTGTGTGTGTGTGTGTGTGTGTGTGTGTGTGTGTGTGTGTGGTGATTTCTGGGCTCTCAATTCTATTCCATTGGTCACAGTGTCTATTTGTTCCAGTACCAGGCAGTTTTATTACAATAGCCCTGTAACATACTGAGAGTGTGGTGCCTCCAGTTCTGTTCTTTTGTCTCAAGATTTTTTTACAGATAGACTTTTGTAGCTTTTTTCTTATTCTTTTTGAAAAAAAAAAAAAGGCAGGATATGGATAGAATACTAACCAAAGAAAAGATCCAACAAACATAAGAAAAAATGATCCAAGTCATTGATTGTCAGAAAAATGTAAATAATGATAATATGATACCACTTCATTCCTGTGAGAATGTCAAACATCAGAGATGATAGTAATAACAAATTCTAGAGAGGTTGTGGGGGCAAAGGAACCTTCCTGCACTATTTTGGTGAAAATGTGTATTGGTTTAACCACTGTGGAGAACAGTCTGGAGAACTCTCAGAAGGCTAGAAATGGTCCTACCCTATGATCCTGCAACTCCTCTTCTGAAGATATATCCTAAGGAACCAAACACATACATCCAAAGAGATTTGTGCAAACCTATGTTCATAGCAGCACAATTTGTAATAGCTAAACCTGGAAGCAACACAGATGTCCAACATTAGATGAGTGGCTGAAAAAGCTGTGATTTCTATGCAGAATGAAATACTATTCAGTTATTAAAAAGGGTGCGTTCACCTTCTTTAATTCATCTTAGACGGAGGTAAAAAAAATCATGTTAAATGAGAGAAGCCAGAAAAAGAAGGATGAACATGGGATGATCTCACTCAGTTCAGAAATAAGAACTGGGGTTGGAGGAACACAAAGCGGGACTTGGACTGAGTTTGGTTCTTCTTCTAGCGTTTGCCCTTCTTCCGTAGCCAGTCAACAGCATCAGGTTGAGCCTGATGTAAAGTTTCGAGACCTCCTTTGAATCTGGAGAGGTGGCAGTCGTTGACTATGTGGGTCATAGTCTGTCTGTAGCCACAGGGGCAGTTCGGGTCATCTCTGGCTCCCCATGAGGAGCTGGCCAGTCTTGCAATGATGTTATTCCTCGCGCCCACCTTTGCTGCAGTTTTCATGAGATGTTCCTGAAATGACAGACTGCGATCGAGAGTAACACCAAGATAGACTGGCTGGGCTTCATTCCGGATTCTCGTATCGCCAAGCTGCACATTAAGCTCACGCGAGGCCGAGGCATGATGTAGATGGAAAACAGATGATACCGTTTTTGCAGTGCTAGGGATTAGTCACCATTTTTTACAGTAATCAGATATCAGAGACATGTCTTTCGTGAGTGTTTCCTCGAGGATGTCGAACTTGGATGCCTGAGTTGCACAGCAGATGTCATCGGCATAGATGAACTTCCTTGAAGAAGTTTCTGGGAGGTCAATGATGTAAATATTAAATAGCGTAGGAGCCAGAACAGAGACCTGGGGGAGGCCACTTGAGACAAGTCTCCATCTGCTAGACTTGTCACCCAGATGCACCCGGAATCTTCTGTTTTGGAGAAGAAATGATATAGTGTTGGCCACCCATGGAGGCAGGCATCTTGAGATCTTGACTAGGAGACCACGGTGCCAGACCGTGTCATAGGCTGCTGTGAGATCAACAAAGACAGCACTGAGTTTGGTGTATTGCATCAAAATAAAGGGTGGGGGGCAGTGTTCAGGTCCTGGTACATGATGGTGAAAGAGGAACCTAGGCTGGGGGTTAGAATGTCTTCCAGAAAAGTGAGAAATTTTACACATTTATTAACAACTATATTTACTGTTGATTATAAAATATTAATTCCTCCAATTAAAAAAAAAGGCCAAGGGTAACTTTTTTGGGTCCCCATCATGGGATAAGTTTAAATAATTATAAATATATATTTATTTATTTTCCTTGTTAGTGGGTAAAGTGAGACAGAGAGAGAGAAAGGAAGATACCAACAGCACTGCTTTACTGCTCACGAAACTTCCTGCATATAGCTGGGTGTTATGGGCTTGAACCAGCTCACTTACATAGTAATCAATGTGTTCAACTTGTGTACCACCACCCAGGTCTGGAATAAGTGTTTGAAGTAGGTTTGATTGAGAAAGGACTAAAAACCTGAACTTGTCTAATACAAGGCTACCTGACAGAACCCTAAGGACTCATAAAAACAGCAAGAACTGCCAGAAGTCACTTTCTCACTCCAGGTCTCAGTGGTATCATCTGGGTAACCAACATTGTCTACCAAGAGGAAGCCAAGGAGACTTCATGAAATTATTCAGTTTAGTTATCCCTCATAGTCCTTCACAGAGGTTCACTTCCCAGGGAGTCGGGTGGTAGCGCAGCGGGTTAACACATCTTGTGGGAAGCACAAGGACCGGTGTAAGGAACCCGGTTCAAGTCCCCGGCTCGCCACCTGCAGGGGAGTCGCTTCACAGGCGGTGAAGCAGGCTTGCAGGTGTCTATCTTTCTCTCCTCCTCCTCTCTCCATTTCTCTCTGACCTATCCAACAACAACAACAATAACTACAACAACAATAAAACAAGGGCAACAAAAGGGAAAATAAATAATAAAATTTTTTTAAAAAGATGTTCACTTCCCTACTTGGGTTTATGATAGAAACAAATGTCTACTTCCATCCCCAGTACAATTCTGAGAACTCAGCTAAGGGAAGGGACTCAAGTTTATCAATTTTTTAAAGACTATTTTTTTTTATTAATGAGGAAGATAGGAGGAGAGAGAGAAAAAAAACAGACATCACTCTAGAACATGTGTTGCAGGGGATTGAGTTCAGGACTAGATGCATGATTTCACTGCTTTATCCACTGCACCACCTCCTGGACCACTTGTATGATTTTTTAAAAATAAATAAGAACCAATAAAAGCCTTCAGTGACAGGATAAAGATACATTTCACTGGTATGGCATGAGCCAATACCACATGAAAGGTGCTAAAATGGTAAAGAAGAAAACTCTTTATTCTTTCTTTCTGTTTCACTATCAGTTCATATCTATATGAAAAAGTAGCTCGGAATAATAAAATCATTCATAGTTGAGCCACAGCATAATGTAGAAACAAGCAAAAAAAAAAAAAAAAAGAAAGCAAAACAAACAAAAAACCAAACAAGCAAACACACAAAATAATAAAACATTTCAAAACCCAAACACCTTAATACCAATCATGACTATATATATATATATATATATATAGTATATATATATATTATATATATATATATATATATATATACACACATATGAATGGAATGCAATAGATTCCCTTTTATACTGATAAAATCATGGAACATGGTACCTATAAAACAATGAGAATCACAGTGTATTTTTGGTCTCTTGGCATTCGCTCACATTCTAATTTTCTAAAAGGTGATAATGCACATGCTAGGTATGTAATTACAAAGGCAAATAATAATAATTTCCTTGACAACTATAATGTATTATGTGCTAATGCTGAGTCTACAATTTCTTTCCAAACAAATCAGTTGATAAATAACCGTATGTGTATCTACTCTAATTGGTACACTTTTATATGGCACTTTTTTTTTAACTGAAAGAGACATGACCATCTTCATTTTTTGATGAATAAAACAAGATTAAGCTGAAACAACTTAGCCAGATAGGTGGGAACTAACTAATTAAGGATTGAAAAAATGACTATCTACCTCCAGGTTCACGTCTGTCTTTTTGTATCTTCATTCAACAACTTTTCTGAGCCCTGCTCATATTCCAGGCACTAGTCTAAGTGGACACAGTAGGGGATAAGGTAGATGTGTTTTCTGTTCTCACTGCATCACAGTCCAGGAAGGAAAAATAGAACAACACACATTTACAACACAGTGTAAGTGCTTAGACTTCAAAAATAATGGCTGCCTCTCTATTGATTCTTGAAACAAAGGAGGGAACACAAAGGACTAAGTTTGGGTCTGGCTCATCTCCGTAATGTTTATCATTAGCACAGCCTCCCTAGGATAATGGCCTGCTAATTCAAATATTCCAATTCTTTCAGTAGGTTCCTAAATTGAGACTAACAACAGAGATAGAGATTGAGCACCAACTATGTGTCAGGCATCATTCCAACATTTAAACACTCCGATATATTTAATTCTCTCAATATCCTGACTAGATGGAAATGCTGTTACAATACTCATCTTACAGATGGAGACAGTGAGCCACAGAGATTTGAAAGTTTTTTTTTTAATTTGAAAAATAAAATTGTCTAAAAATTGCAGTTAGTAAATGCTAGGACCAGGATTCAAAGCAGAGCTGTCCAGCTTGTGACTCCCCACACTCCCACTGCCTTTCCAATGTTGCAAGGTTCAAATGTAACACAGACAAGACACACTCTTCTATGCTATCTGCATAATATTATCCGACTATTGTCCTTCTATTAATCAAGGACAGTTGGAGAGAGGATGAAGGAGTGGACGGGTTCTTTAGGGCTAAATTTCATGTCCCCTGTTAGCAGAAATTATTAGGTTCCATAAGGAAGGGACTTATTTTTCAGAAAATACAAGTGCAAAAGAGCCTCTTGACCACAGCTTCCTAATCAGAGGAGCATCTTGTTAATTGTCACTAATGTGATTAGCAGAATTAATTGGCCACTCAGAAATATTACACATCAAGCCGCATGGGGACTAACCTGTGCCATCACTGGGAATATTATGGCTCAATACAGAGGGTGAACAATTTGCCTCCATAAGGAGATCTTGATGGTCTCATTCATTCCTGATGAATCATGAGTATGTTGTGCCTTAGACAAAGGAGGGGAAGATTGCTCAATATTCATCTGGGCCACTTCACTGTTTTGTTACTTCCAGTGTCCTGTTTGCTGCCATGTAGAACCATGTCCAGCTCACCCCATTATATTATTAATTGTCCAATCTATCATCCTTCTGGATAAACACTGCATTTTGATAAACATCTATGTACATTCTAACAAAGGGTTCAAATGTCCCCAATCCACAGAGTTATTGCTAATTCTCTTCCTCTGTTATTTCATAGAGATATGTACAAACTTCCCTTTTATCAATACAACTGGATCAATATCTTGTATTGGCAACTAGAGTTCAGGGTCAGGTACTATAATGTTGTCTTTGCCAAGTCCTCAGATTTCTACCTTCCTGCTCTTTCTTTTCTCCACCTCCTTTCCCAGCCATCTCCATTCCGACTTGCCACTTTTGGTTTTACCCTATAAAGCCCACTTCTGTTCCTGGTTTCACTTTTTTTTTCTCTCCTGCGTCCTGACCTGGAGAATGGCTGGCCTATAGAGCAGGAGGCCACCATTGAGGTTTGGTGCCACGTGGCTTATCCCACTGTGCTCACACTTGACTCTGGAGCTCCCACATGAATAAAGAATTGTATTACCATGCCGCCATGAGTTCCTGGTATCTCTCCCACCACACAAGCACTGCGCCCCCTTAACTTCTTTTCAAAGACACACTCACACCTGTTACCACCCCCATTTCCCATGCAACATTTATTTTCATCCCGACCAGCATGGGGGAGCACGAAGGCTTGGGGAATATATGTTCCAGGCGCTTTCTAGGCCTGGATCTCTCTTGTGTCTGTCCTTACCTACACTGACCTCCCCCAACAAAAACAGAAGATAAAGATCAAAACAAACAAGAAGAACAAAGCAATTTGGAGATGTATTACTCAGGGCTGAAGACGACCTCAAAACCTAACAACAATAGCAACCACTATTAGTATCTACAGAGAGGTGAGAGAACATATTGTAAAACTGTGAATAAAATGAACTGTTAAGAGAGAGCAAAAAGAAAAATAAAGAAACATGCAGAAAAAAAAACAGTAAAGAGTTCTTCTAAATTAAAAATAGAGTAGCAGATATTAAAACTCAATAAAAGGGCTTGAAGATGAAGCAGAGAAAATCTCTTGAAAAGCAAAGCAAAAAAAAAAAGATTTGTAAAATAACAAAAACAAGAGTATTATTAGGTTGCCAGTTTCAACATATAAATAATAAAATTACAGGGGAAAAGAGCAAAGAAAATGAAAGGAAGGGATAATCAACAAAAGAGTTCAAGAAAATTTTCTAAGGAGCAAGGGACATGTATTCCTGGAATAAAATAGTCCACCATGTGCCTAGTCAGATAAGTAGACTGACACAGAGCTACATTCAGGTGTGTAACTGTGAAGTTTTAGAATTAAATGACACCTATAACATCCTATATGTCTGGATAGGGAGTGGGAAATGTATCATAAGCAGAAATCTGAATGCTTTTAATCTTCTCACAAGCAATGTAGGTTACACAGGAGGACAGTGCATTCAAAATTATTTTCAGGCATGGCACAAGGATCCCAGTTCCAGCCCTCAGCTCCCCACCTGCAGGGTAGTCGCTTCACAGGCAGTGAAGCAGGTCTGCAGGTGTCTGTCTTTCTCTCCCCAGACTGTCTTCCCCTCCTCTCTCCATTTCTCTCTGTCCTGTCCACAATGACGACATCAATAATAACTACAACAATAAAACAACAAGGGAACCAAAATGGAATAAATAAATAAATATTAAAAACAAACAAACAATAAAATTATTTTCAGGCAAATCGGTATTTAGTAGGGTTCAGTAAAGAAGATCCTCAAATACTGATACACTTCCTTAGGAAGGCAGCATGTGAAAAAAGGTAATGGGAGGGAAGCATAGAGAATTCATGGAATGATGCTAGAGGAATTCCACTCATTTCCCCTGACTTTCCAATAAAGTTATGTACTGATTTTGGTTATAATAACATTCAGAATTTATAATATTTTGGCTGTGTAAATGCCATTCAAAACTGAACCATGAAGTAAATCATGATTATTTTTCCTTCTTGCATATAATATGATAGTTTTCCTTGAAGCTAATGTTTTCCTTGTTTATGGTTTGTTTGCTTCCTTTTTATGTTTTTATTACTAATTCAGCCCATCTCTTTGCCCATTATCTACAGCTCTTTTTAAGATAATCAAATGATTCCATTATTATTTTTTTTTCTTCAATTTTATCCTCCTACAGAAAACTCTGATGGTCTCTGGTCTCTTCTACTCTGGAGTTTTTTTTTTCTCACTGTCTGGTACACAGTTTTTATCCCTGGATCTTCCTCCAGCCATCATTCCAAGAGTTCTCTGTGCTTCTCTTGGTTCAAGCAACCAGTCCTCACCTGCAGGGGGGGAAGCTTCACAATTAGTGAAGCAGCCCTACAGGTGTCTGTCTTTCCCTCTCTATCTGGCCTTCCCTTTTGATTTTTTTTCTGTCTCTATCCAATAAATAAATAAATTCATAAGAAAATCATTAGGAAGATAAAAAACATTTTTGGTAATATAATGTGTTTATCTGTACCTTAAATTTATATAATCTATTTATAAGAAAACCTGATGGAAGTGTAACCTTGCAGTGAATTCTGTTTGGTTAAGGATTAAAGAAGATGACACAATGTGATATCAACATTCCCTATTATATTCCTAGTCCAGTTAAATAACATCAGGGGTTAGAAGGTGGCACTGCCTGAGTCTTAGAAGGGAGGGTGGACCAAAATCCTCTACCACTTGAGGAAGATGGGTCTGGCAAACATGCAGCCTAGAACGTTCCTAGCTATGACCACAGAATGTGAACTCAGACCTAAAGGGATGCAGAGGTCGCACAGGCTCCTGCACTGAAAAAAAATATATATATGCTTATGTATATACGTATATACATAAGCATATATATATCCATATATATATATATATATATATATATATATATATATATATATATATATATATACAGTTAATGGCATTTATATACTTTCCCCAGATTTGGGAGCTACTCTCTTCCCTGATCCAACTCTCTAATCCTTTTTCCAACCCTGACACCATCTCCCTAGACTATACCTTTGGGACACCTGCATGTTAGCTGTCAGGCTCAGGCAAAAATTAGTAAAGTCATGGGCTCCTTGGAATATACCTAAAGTAGATCTACTAATGTTATCTATAATGGATACCCCCAAATCTTCATCTGCTATATTCTTGCCTTTCGGTTCCAGATTATTAAACAATATGTTTTTATTTATATCTTAATGCTTTTTCAGAAACCAAGTTGCAGATGCTACCATGACAACAACCTGACTCCCCTGGACAGACGACCTTACCAGTATGTCCTGGAACCTCATCTTTTCAGAGTCCTGCCACACTAGGGAAAGATATAAACAGCCTGGGAGCATGGATCATCCTGCCAACCATGTTCAGTGGAGAAACAATTACAGAAGGCAGACCTTTCATGTTCTGCACCCCATAATGACCCAGGGTCTATACTACCAGAGGGGTGAATAGGGCACTGGATATGGAATTCTGGTGGTGAGAAATGTGTGGAATTTTACCCCTCTTGTCCTATGTTTTCTGATATTTTCTATTTATTATTTTATAAGTAAATTAAATCAACAGAAAAAATATTGGGTTGTTAGAAAAGTTATGATGTATTTTTATACAAAAAATGTGTCATAACATTTCCGACAACACAATAAATAAATACATAAATCTGGTGTTTGAAGAAGTAAATTAAACTTCAAAAAAAAGAAGAAGAAGTTGGTACACCTGGTTAAGTGCAAATGTTCCCAGGTTCCCACCTGCAAAGGAGAAGTGTCATGAGCAGCAGTATGTATGTATGTATGTATGTATCTATCTATCTATCTATCTATCTATCTTCTATCTCCCTATTTCCCTCTCCACTTTCACTTCCTCTCTCACCCATAAAATAAAAAAAGAAGGAAAGAAAAAGGAAAATAGCTGCCTAGAGGGGTTGATTCATTGTGCAGACACCAAGTCCTAGTGATAACCCCAGTATCAGTGAAAGAGAGTGGAAGATAGAGAGAGAAGAAAGAGAAAAAGAAAGGCCATCAAAATATTTTTAATTTAATATGGAAAATGAATAACCAACAATACTACATAACTATGAAGAAGAACATTATGTAAAGTGAAGAATGCAAGAGGGAACAAATTAAATCAAATAAACTAAATCACACATTAAGTTTTATTAAAGAAATATGTATGAGGGGCAGAGCCAAGATGACGACTTGGAGGCAGCTGCTGGAGTGAGCTCTAACAATTAGTGGCTTATGACCTAGTATTCTCTGGATAGGGTAGGATACTGGGCAGTCAGCAGGAGGGTGAATAAGGGGTACTAAGTGTGACACCAAGGAGGGGTCCTATAGCTCACTCTTGAGTTAGAAAATGTAGGCCAGGAGGAAAAAGAAAGGAAATCTTTTGATTATTTCTGAACCTCCCCCCACCTCAGAACCAGTTCCCAGTGGCAGGACAGCCATTCCTAGCAGGCTCCCCACTGAGCTATTTTATTTACCAAGATTCCTGGCCACCAGGGGTATCATTCCAAGCCTTTTTCTTTCCTTCTCTGGATGTGGTTGACTTGGCAGGGCTTGTCTTGAGGGGACATCATCATGTCAGTCTCTCTCTTTCTACTGAGAGGCCAAGCAAAGAGGGACAAAATCCCCCAAGGTTTGCCTCATGTTATCAGACTCCCTGCCTCACAAAGCACCCTGCATTCCTGATACTGTGGCCTGCTCCCTTATTGTCTACATAATCATTGTTTTGCCTGAAAGATCCTCACCCATTCCACTCCTTTGATCTATCTTCTTTCTACCCTCAAGACCCTCCCTGCCTGTAGGGTATTATTTATCCTACCAGTTAAAACCCTCACAACAGTTGCTAAAGCCCCTTTTGTCTTTTCCAGCCCCTTTTGTCTTTCTCCACCACTCTGCTAACCATTTCCGTTTCTGACTTGCCACTTCCAGGTCCAAAATTAAAAAAAAAAAATCTTTCCTTTAACCGCTCTTTTTTTTTTTCTTGTCCTTGTTTTCTTTTTTTCTTTCCTCCTTGCTTTGCTTTCTGAATTCACTGATATTCATTTGTGAATTATTTTGGGGAAGGAATTTGACTCAGAGTGGACTTTCTATGTGTATCTCTCTTCTCTACTTCCCTTTTTCCTCTTGCTATTCCTAGAATTTACAGTGAATAGTAAATTTGCATAATTGTCTATTTTTGCTTTCCCTTTTTTACTTCATTTTTCTAAAAGATAGGCAAGGCCATTACACAAGGACTAGAGGATCAATCAACCAAGAAGTTTTAACAATTATTAACATCTATACACCCAACGAGGGACCACCTAGATATATCAAACACCTACAAAAAGAACTACAAAAATACATCTATAGTAATACAATAATAGTGGGAGACTTTAACACCCCACTCTCACACTTATACAGATCAATGAAGCAGAGAATCAATGAAAAATGAGAATTAAATGAAGAGATGGAAGACTAGACCTCCTGGACATTTTAAGAGTTCTTCACCCCAAAAAACTGGAATACACATTCTTTTCAAATCCACACAGCACATACTCGAAGATAGATCACATGTTTGACCACAAAAACAGCATGAACAAATTCAAGAGCACTGAAATAATCCCAAGTATCTTCTCAGACCACACCAGAGCAAAGCTAACATTAAACAACAAAAAGAAAATTACTAATAGTCGCAGAATTTGGAAACCCAACAACATGCTGCTTAAGAACCACTGGGTCAGAGAGACAGTCAATCAAGAAATTCAAATGTTTCTGGAAACAAATAAAAATGAAGACACAAGCTATCAAAATATTTGGGAAACAGCTAATGCAGTACTGTGAGGGAAAATCATAGCCATACAATCACATATTAGAGAACAAGAAAAAACTCGAATAAATGACCTTACTGCATGCCTAAAGGACTTAGAGAAAAGGAACAAAGGGACCCTAAAGCAACCAAAAGGATGGAAATCACTAAAATTAGAGCAGAAATAAACAACATCAAAAATAAGAGAACCATACAAAAGATCAGTGAAGCCAAATGTTGGTTCTTTGAAAAATTAAACAAGATTGACAAACCCCTAGCCAGACTCACAAAAAAAGGAGAAGATTCAAAGAAATAAAATCGTAAATGACAGAGGAGTGATCACAACTGACACCACTAAAATCCAGAAAATCATTCAAAACTTCTATGAAACTTCTATGCCACCAAGCTAGAGAATCTGGAAGAAATGGGAGAATTTCTAGAAACATATGCCCTTCCAAAACTGAATCAAGAAGAAAAACAAAATCTAATGTACCAGTCACAGACAATGAAATCAAAAGTTATTAAGAATCTTCCCAGCAACAAAAGTCCTGGACCAGATGGCTTCACAAATAAATTCTATAAAACCTTCAGGAAATAGTTATCTATACTTCTAAAGCTCTTCTACAGTATCAAAGAAACAGGAACACTCCCTTCCACCTTCTATGAAGCCAACATCACCCTGATACCAAAAGCAGATAGGGACACAACAACAAAGAAAAACTACAGTCCAATATCTCTGAAGAACATAGACACCAAATTATTAAGCAAGATCCTGGCCAACCAGATACAGCAGTATACCAAAAAGATTGTTGGTTGGTTCAACATACATAAGGCAATCAATGTCATTCACCACATCAATAAAAGCAAAACCAAAAACCACATGATTACCTCAACAGATCCAAAGAAAGTCTTTGACAAAATCCAATACCCATTCATGCTCCAAACACTACAAAAAATGTGAATGGATGGGAAATTCTTCAAGATAGTGGGGTCCATATATAGCAAACCTACAGCCAATATCATACTCAATGGACATAAGCAGAAAGCATTCCCCCTCAGATCGGGTACAAGACAGGGCTGTCCATTATCACCATTACTCTTCAACATAGTATTGGAAGTTCTTGCCATAGCAATCAGGCAAGAGAAAGAAATCAAAGGAATACAGATTGGAAGGGAAGAAGTCAAGCTCTCACTATTTGCAGAAGATATGACAGTATACATAGAAAAATCTAAAGAATTCATCAGAAAGCTACTGGAAAATATTAGGCAATATATCAAGGTCTCAGGCTACAAAATCAATGTACAAAAATTAGTGGCACTTCTTTATGCAAACAATAAATCTGAAGAAGAAGACATCCAGAATTCACTACCATTCACTGTTGTAGCAATATAAATAAAATACCTAAGAATAAACCTGACCAAAGAAGTGAAAGACTTGTATACTGAAAACTATGAGTCACTATTCAAGGAAATAGAAACTGATACCAAGAAATGGAAAGACATGGATTGACGCTCATAGATTGGATGAATAAATATCATCAAAATGAATATTCTCCCCAGAGCCATATACAAATTTAACATAATACCCATCAAAGTTGCACCAAGCTTCTTTAAGATAATAGAAGAAAACCTACAATCATTTATCTAGAACCAGAAAAACCCAGAATTGCCAAAACAATCTTGAGGAAAAGAAATAGTAATGGAGGCATCACTCTCCCAGATCTCAAACTAAATATAAGGCCATCTTCACCAAAACAGCCTTGTACTGTCACAAAAATAGGCACACAGATCAGTGGAACAGAATTGAAAGCCAGAACTAAATCCCCACATCCATGGACATCTAATCTTAATCCAATGTTAAATGGAGGAAGGGAGCTCTCTTCAATAAATGGTGCTGGGAAAACTAGATTGAAATATGCACAAGAATGAAACTGAACCACCTTATGTCACCAGAAACAAAAATCAACTCCAAGTAGATCAATGATATGGATATTAGACCAAAAACTATCAAATTTTTAGAGCAAATACATTGGTGGAACAATTTCCCACCTAAACCTCAAGGACATCTTTGATGAAACAAACTCAATTGCAAGGAAGACTAAAGCAGAAACAAACCAATGGGACTACATCAAATTGAAAAGCTTCTGCACAGCCAAAGAAAATATCACACAAACAAGGAGACCCCTCACAGAATGGGAGAAGATCTTCACATGCCATATATGAGACAAGAGACTGATAACCAAAATACACAAAGAGCACAGCAAACTTAGCAACAACAACAAATGGCCCCATACAAAAATGTGCAGAGGATATAAACAAAATATTCACTACAGAGGAGATCCAAAAGGATAACAAACATATGAAAAATTGCTTCAGGTCGTTGATTGTCAGAAATGCAAATAAAGACAACATTGAAATACCAGCTCACTCCTGTGAGAATGGCATACATGAAAAAGGACAGCAGCAACAAATGCTGGAGAGGCTGTGGGGACAGAGGAACCCTTCTGCACTGCTGGTGGAAATGTAAATTGGTCCAGCCTCTGTGGAGAGAAGGCTGGGGAACTCTCACAAGGCTAGGCATGGACCTTCCATATGACCCAGTCATTCCTCTTCTGGGGATATACCACAAGGACTCCATAACACCCAACCAAAAAGATACGTGTATACCTATGTTCATACCAGCACAATTCATAATAGCTAAAACCTGAAAGCAACCCAGGTGCAAAGATTAGAAAGCCGTAGTATATATACACAATGGAATACTACACAGCTATTAATAACAATGAACTCTACTTCTCTGACACATTTGGATGGAGCTAAAAGAATTACATTAAGTCAGCTAGGTCAGAAATATAAAGATGAGTATGGGATGATCCCACTCATCAACAGAAGTTGAGAAAGAATAACAGAAAGGGAAACTCAAAGCAGGATCTGACTAAATTTGTAGTAGGGCACCAGAGTAAAATCCCTGGGTTGAGGGTGAGGGTGGATGTTCAGCTTCATGGGGCAGGGTGGTTAAGAGGTGGGTGGGATGGGACTCAGACTTTTGGTGGTGGGAATGGTGTTTATGTAGACTTCTAATAATTTGTTGTCATATAATTCACTATTTAAGTAAAATGAGAGGGAAAAAACCTGATTGAATTTCTCAACCTTTTAAAATCACAGACTGAGTTTTTTAGTACATAGGCTGAAACTTTGCTTTGATGACTCTCTTAAAAGTATAATACAGGGAGAACAGAAGCAACTGGTGGCACAGCTATATACAAATAATGTCAAAGGACATAAACTATGGTGATGTTGTGTATGGTACAGCAAATCCTAACAAAGGGATTTCTCAAAGTTAACCCAATTGCCAAACAATGTGATTATAGCAATAACTACCTATTGTCTTCTTAAACCCTAAGACAGCAGAACCTCCCACTTCCACTATAGAGCCTATATTTTTCCCAACCCTGTAACCTCTGGGGTGAGGCTCACTTTCCTGCATGTTTCTCTCAGTTCATACCAAATGATATTGCATCTGATGATCCCAACCTAATCAGTGCAAGGAGTACCATCTCACCATGCTTCATTCACTTCAGACTGTGTCCAGAAATGTCAGGCATGGAATGTCAACATTTCACCCTCATTACTTGGGTGAGACCTTTCTTTTCATGGTATTCTCTAATTCCATTCCAGGAGGTTCATTTCCTAACAAAGTCCCAAAATCTAGATATAGACCAGGTCCCGGAAGATAGAGCATATGTTTACATGTATCCATAAATTAGTGCAAAATACATATATGAATGCAAAAATACAAAATAGTCTATAGTGAGTCAGTATAAAGTTCATAATGAAATAGTGTCTACTTAGACTTAGATACCCTCCTCACCTATTCCCTATTATAGTTCTCTCACTCACTCCAAAGCTAACCTTATCAAAGCAAGGACTGCAAAGCTGAATAAGGACAAGAGACTGGCATACCTTAAAGATGACTCTTTAGGCACTATCTGACCATTCCATCAGCTGGGGCCCTAACTGGGGAGTCTTGATATTCCTAAGCATACTTGATGGGCCTAGGCATTGAATAAATCTCTCTCTCTATTTTTACTGGTCATTTCTATCAGGAACAACACAATATACCCTTTTTTGGGCCCCCCATAGGACCTTGCCCTCAACTTGGATAAACAATGGTAGAGAATGGTCCATACTCCGAATGTAGGATGGACAACATACTCTATGCTACACTTGAGGAAGATTGGTCAATATTGGGGCAGCATGGAATGTTCCTACTCATGACCACAGATTGTGAGCTCAGATCTGGAGGGATGCAGAGATCACATAGGCTCCTAAGCTAATTATGGGCCCCAGATCACATCAAATTGATGGTGTTACAGTCAACAATATTTACACCCCTTTCCCATATTAGGGAGCTACTCTTTTCCCTGATACTGCTTTCTGGTCCTTTTTCCAGCCATGACATTATCTCTCCAGACAATAACTTGGATTCACTGGCATATCAGATTTCAGGCTCAGGGTCACAAAGAAAAAGGGGAAAAGAAAAAAAAAAAGAGAAAAAAAAAACTAGTATAGCCACTGGCCCTTTTAAATTTAACTAAAATATGCCTACTAGCTATCTACAAAATGGAGGATCCCCGAACTCTTCATCTGCACTATTCCAGCCTGTAGGTCCACGATTGGTCAACAATTTGTTTTGCTTTGTAAGTTAACTCTCTTATCAAACACCAGGTTCCAGATGCTACCATTATGCTGACCAGACTTCCCTGGAAAGACAACTTCACCAATGTGTCTTGAACCTCTGCTTCCCCAAAGTCCTTCCCCACTAGGGAAAGAGAGAGACAGACTGAGAGTATGGATTGACCTGTCAAAGCTCATGTTCAGCTGGGAAGCAATCACAGAAGCCAGACCTTCCACTTTCTGCATCCCACAAGGACCTTGGGTCCATACTCCCAGAGGGTTAAAGAATAGGAAAGATATCAGTGGAGGGGATAGAATATGGAATTCTGGTGGTGGGAATTGTGTGGAGTTGTACCCCTCTTATCCTATGGTTTTGTCAATGTTTCCCTTTTATAAACAAAAAATTTTATTAAAAAAAGAAAGACAAAAAATGAAACATGTATGATCCTGGCTCACTATTTGACAAATGAAATATACTCAAAATACATAATATAAACCAAAATGCATCATGGATTTAGAATATAATAGAGGTAGAACTTAAATTAAGGGAAAGAAATGAAAAAACTATTTATTAAATTGTGTTAGGTGGTCACATTGGGAAAATTTGCAGCTGGATGCATACCTAAAACAAAGGTAAACTTCAGGTGCAACCAAAAGATCTAAAGTTTTTTTTTTTTTTTTTTGCAAAAGATTAAAATATACAGACCCAGGTAAAATGCACAGCTGACCATGTGTGAGGCCCTGATTTGGATTCCCTGTACCACATACAAGCACCATGGAAAACACAAAGGGAACAGGTGTCACTTTTACTTTTCTTTCTCCCTCTCCTTCTCTCTCTCTCCTATTCCCCCTATCCAAAATAAAACTTAGAGAGTGGTTCAGTCATATTATGCATGCACTAGACCCTGGTTCATCCACCAGCATTGCATTAAATAATACAAATATAAAATAATAATAATAAACCTGTCACTTATTTTTCAGCTTGGTGTGAGGGAGAGCTCCAAATCTGACACAATATTCAGTTTCCACAAGAGTGGAACTTGATACGACATATTGCATAAAGATTATAGTTTAGGTAAAGTTCATATGGCACTAAGCGCAGGGACTAGCTAGGGATCCCAGTTCAAGCTTTGACTCCCCACCTGCAGTAGGGTCGCTTCACAAGCCATGAAGCAGGTGTGCAGGTGTCTATCTTTCTCTCCCCCCTCTGTCTTCCCCTTGTCTTTTGATTTCTCTTTGTCCTATCCAACAACAACCACAACAATAATAATAACAAGGACAACAAAAATGGGAAAAAATGGGCTCCAGGAACAGTGCATTCATAGTGTAGGCACTGAGCCCCAGCAATGACCATGGAGGCAAAATAATAGTATTAATAATAATAGTTTACATGACTAAAACCAATTGACTCCAAAGTAGATAAATTCTAACAATTTCTTTTCCTAACACATAAATTAGTAGAGCCAGCAAAATAGCTCAATTTGAAAGTACACTGGTTTGCCCCCTGCAGGACCTAGGCTATAGCCCAGCCACCACCAACACTGAATGAAATTTCAGTGTTGTGATGTCTTTCACTCTTTCTGTCTCTATATAAAACAAACAAGCCAACAAAAATAAATAAATAAACTACTATAAATAAAGTGACAACCACCCAATAGAAAAATGGGTACAGATTTTTGTTCACAGGGAAGAAAATTAAGAATTTTTCTTCTTTTTTGTTTGATAGAACAGATAGAAATTAAAAGGGAAGAGAGAGGATAGCAAAGAAGAGAGGAAGAGTGAAAGAGAAACACCTGCGATACAGTTTCACTACCTGTGAAGCTTCCCCTCTGCAGGTGGGCACCAGGGGCTTGAACCTGAGTCTTTGTGTGTATTAATATGCACCCTCAACTAAGTATGCCACCACCTGGCCCCATAAATGGTTTTTAAGTCTATGAAAAGATGCTCGATTTAATTCAAAATTCCAGGCATGCAAATTGAGATTTTATTTAAATACAATCTTCACATACAATATTGTGAAATAATATAATTTGTTGGTAAGAATATATAGAAAACAAGAATACTTAAGGATTTCTATAAAAACTAAAGTCTCTATGGAGAAGATAATTTGGCAAATCTATGAAAATTACATCTGCAACCATCTTGGAACCAAACAATTTCATTTCTAAGAATTTCCTTCCTTACAAATATGCTCACACATATGTGAGATAATGTTTGTAAGAACAAATGACTGCAAACTACTTATATATCTATTAGTAGGGGATTATTCCATCCATTAAGTTACAATCATATCATGAAATACTAACCATTCATATTAAAAAGCTCTTTATGTAATTGAAAAGTTCCCAAGCTCTATTGGTATGTGAATAATGGAAGATGCTAAACAGTAGATAGTGTAATGATATTTTCATTTAAATGTAAGTTGTTCTGAGGTTACATGTGTATATTTGCTTATATATACAGAATTATTTCTGTACTTATCAGCTCTGTGTATTGATTATAGGTGGGCATGTAATTAAATATGGGGCTAGGGATTGAGCAGTTGAAGGGCAGGGATTGGATGAAAATTACATTTATTACATGATTTATTAAATCTTTCGAGTTTTGATATATTTTGCTGTTAAACTTGGTTATTGCTAGGGCTTGGTACCAAAACAATTCCACTATGCCTGGTGACTATATATTATTGACAGAGCTTGAGAGAAAGAGAAAGGTAGAGAGGGAAATAAAAAGATAAGGGGAGACACCCTCAGCGCTACTCCTCTGCTCATGAGGCTTCTCCCCTGTAGGTGGGGATTGTGAGCTTTAACCTAGGTTCTTGAGCAAAGTAAAAAGTGTGTACTACTAAGTGTGTCACCACCAGGTCCCACTATTAATGTTATTGTTTTACTTTTTCTTATTTTGGTTTTTAATTCATTTGGAATTCACCTTTGATTATTATTTTACTTTTTTAAAAAAAATTTGATCATCTCCAGGGATACACCATGCTGGCCTGACTTTTTCAGATAGAGACAGAAAGACTGACACAGAAAGAAGGGATGATATTATAGCAGCTAAGCTTCCCTCGATGTAACAGGGGGCTGGGCTCAAACTTAGGTTACACATGGGGCAAAATGGTACATTATACAAGTGATGCTGAGCTGGAATTCATCTTTGATTTTTGAATATTTTATTTCCCTTCTTCCTTCCTTCTTTTTCTTTCTTTCTCTCTTTCTTTCTTTCTTCCTCCCTCCCTTCCTTTCTTCTTCTTTCTTTTTTTTCCTTTCTCTCTTTCTTTCTTCCCCCTGTAGGGTGGCCCTGTATTTTCATTGTAGGTACTAAGCTATAATGGAATCAATGAAATGTATTATTTTCACAGAAAATTACAACATGCTAAATTTATTTTAAAAATTTAACATTCTATCTAAGAAGTAGTTGCAAAGTAAGCATGAAGTTCAGAAAAGTGCAAAATATTTTGCTGATGGGAAAACCATAAAAAACATTATTTGAAATGAGACTATGAAACTATATTCAAGTGTTAGTCCTTTTCCTCAGTTAATTGAATTACTTAAATTCCCTATGTATGGGTAGCAGAAACTTGTATAAGAAAGAATTAAAATATATAGTTAAATACTTGATATTAATATTTGTACAAGTTTGTTTGTATCTTACACAT
>NC_080162.1:86521963-86753103 GCF_950295315.1 Erinaceus europaeus
CCACAAACATATGTCAAAATGAAATAAAATTCTCAGCGCAGCACAAAGCAAACAACAACAACAACAAAAGACAATTCAACTTAGGTAAATATGAAGTATGTTTGTACAGCAGACTTGCAAAGACAAAGCCATTAAAAATGGATACATTGAGCAGTGGGAATGGCATGTGTGAGGGAATGCAGGAGTGAATCAGGGGGTGAAGGGTATGTGTTGTAGAACTATGGCCCTGGGCTTGATACTGTTTGGATTTTCAGAATCTTGGAAATGACTAGAGTGGTACTATGATTAGTCTCCTTCCCATTAACTAAAAACTTTAAGTAACTTTATTTTGCCACATCAAATATACTGTTGTTTCATTATCAAATATCATCAATATACTGAAAAGTGCATATCTAGGGGAGCAGCAGGCAGATCAGCTGGTAGAACACACACATCAATATGCATAAGTATCTGGGTTCAAGCCTGGGGTTACCACACCAATGCACTTAAAGTGGGGAAAGCTTCATGAGTGATGAAGCAGTGCTGTGGTTCTCTCTCTGTCTCTCTCTCTCTCTACCTCTCTCTACATCTCAACCTCTATCTAAAGAAAAGGAATATATATATTTGCTGTGAGCAGTGGAGTAGTGGTTCAGGTGCTATGTTCTAGTGATAATCCTAGTGGGAAATAAAAAAATATTGAAAGGACATGTCTAAATGGGAAAATATTTGTCCTAAACCAACCAATTTTAATGATGGTAAAAGTGTTTCTACAAATCAATAAGAAAAAAATGATGAGAAGGGATTATATAATTTATAAAATAAGAAACAAAACTAAACAGGAAACAAAATACTATTCCACTTCAAGTATCAAACTGAAAAACAAAACATAAAAAGAAACCTTTTTTTGACAAATGGCATTTCTATGGATTAAGATAAAAACTAACATCAAACATTAACTGCTAGGGGTGCAGGGCAATAAAGAACTCTCTGACTAGCAGTGCAGTCTATATCTATAGCTAAAACTACAAAAATATGAATAATTCACTAAGTCACTGGACTTCTAGGAATTTATCTCAATCACATATGTCTGCACTGATGCATGCATAACAATGATCTCGAATGGTATAATAGCAAATTGGAAATAAACTAAACATTCAATGGCATTTTAGCTCAAATAGTTTTCACTCATATGTGAAATCTAAGAGACAAAGCAAAGAACAATACGAGTGAATCTTCAATGAACTATTACAGCAGAATCAGGGACTCAGAAGTAGGGAGGGAGGAACATGTAAGCAGGATGGTGGAGCAGGATTGGTGAAGGGAGAGATGTATTGACATCTGTTTTGGGGAAGTGTGGATATATTCCATTGCAACAGCAATTCTCAAGTCATCATTCCTTTAAGAAAGTGATACTGAAGTTGGGGGGGGTGACTTTCCCAGAGTATTCTTTAATCTTTCTTTTGCTTTTTCTTCATATCCCATTCTACCCCAAACTCTTTTTTAAACTTGGATCCACCTGCATATCAGATTTCAGGCTCAGAGAAAACAAAACAAAATAAAAACAAACAAACAAAAAAGCACTAGTATAGTCATAGGCCATTTGGAATATAACTAAAATATGTCTACTAGCTATCTACAAAACGGAGAACCCTCCAACTCTTCATCTGCACTATTCCAGCCTTTAGGTTCATGATTAGTCAACAACTTGTATGACTTTATATGTTAACTCTCTTTTCAGCCACCAGGTTCCAGATGCTACCATGATGCCAAACAGACTTCCCTGGACAGACAACCCCACCAATGTGTCCTGGAGCCCCACTTCCTCAGAGCTCTGCCCCACTCAGGAAAGAGAGAGGCAGGCTGGGAGTATGGATTGACCTGTCAATGTCCATTTTCAGTGGGGAAGCAATTACAGAAGCCTACCAATTTATTGAATAAATACCGACTTTCTTTAAATCCTCTCTATTCTATCTCTACACCAGTATTTCTCAAAGTGAGGCCCTTGTGCCAACATCATCAGTATCACCATTAGCATACAGAAATACCCTACACCCCACTCCAGATGCACTGGATCAGAAACTCTCAGGCTACTCCCCCCAAACCTATATATTTTTAAGTCCTTCAGAAGACTGATGCACATTGTTTGAGACCCACTATATGAAATTGTATTACCATGTGCCCATGTTTGGAGCCAGGACATCAGTGTTCTTCAACATAGGCATGAAGACAAATGATCCTGGCTTAGTACTCACCCCTGCACTTCTTGTGAATTGAATATACTGAACTGATCATCAAATCTCTCTAAAGCTTTAGTGTCTTCATCCAATAGTCCAATAGTTGATGCCTGCATCCAACAGTTATCATGAGGATAAAATAAACTAATCCATGCCCAGTTCCCATGTTAACACTTGACAGAAACAAATGTTCACTAAGTGGATATGTTTAGGCCACCAGATATACTTTTTATCTTTAGTTATTATTTATTGCATCAGGGTTATTGCTGAGGCTTCCTGCTGATACTACAAATTTGCAGCTATCTGTGGCCATTTTTTCCTTTCTTTCTTTCTCTCTCTCTCTTTTAATTTTATTATCTTTATTTTATTTATTGGATAGAGACATCCAGAAATCTAGAAGGAAGGAGTAATAGAGAGGGAAAGAGAGGGAAAGAGAGAGAGAGAGAGAGACCTGCCGCCCTGCTTTACCACTCACAAAGCTTTCTCCTTGCATGTGGTGAATGGGGGCTCCAACCCAGTTCCTTGTGCATTGTCACATGTGAGCTTAACCAGGTATACCACACCTGGTCCCCCTTTCTTTCTTTCTTTCTTTCTTTCTTTCTTTCTTTCTTTCTTTCTTTCTCTCTCTCTTTTTCTTTCTTTTTTCTTTCTCTCTTCCTTCCTTCCTTCCTTTCTTCTTTCTTTTTGCTCTATATTTTTTAATTCTTATTAGCTAGGACAGAGATAAATTGAGAGGGAAGCAGGAGAGAGAATAACACCGACAGACCGGCTTTGCAGCTCATAAAGTATCACCCCTACAGGTGGGGAGCAGGGGCTCAAATCTGGGTCCTTGAACATGGTAATGTGTATGCTCAATTGTGTGCGCCACTGCTTGCCCTCCCCTCAACATTTCCTTTTATGTCAGTTCCTGCAGTCTCATTGCCTGTTTACCAGCTCTATGTGGGTACTGAACAAGCACCAAAACAAAACTCTACTGCTTCTGTTTCTCCCCAAATTGTACACTTCTGATCCACCAGATGCAGCCCTCATCACCATCATTCTCTCAGTTTCTTAAGGTAGAAACTCTAGAGTCTATTTTGATTCTTCTTCCATTTCACCTGCCATACACAGGCACATGCATATCAAAAAAAAATTCCAAAAAGAGAAGCCAACCCTAGAATCAAGTGAATATGTCTTCATGATCTCTTACATGAAAATTCTGAGAAATTATAACCCTGATTAATATTTATTACACTCTATACAGAAGGCTCCACTCTAGACTTTCTAGTTCCACCTTTCCTCATTGATTTATTTCTTTATGATAGAGCATGAGAGACCTCTCATCTGACTGCCTTCAAAGTGAGACACTAGTCTATTGTACTCCAGCTGAAAATGAAACATCAGTTCTTCCTAGGTTTCAAGCCTGTAGGTCTTTAGATTGGGATCACAATAGCAGCCCTCCTAGGTCTCTTCAGTTCACCTTCAGAGACTTCTCAGCCTGCATACTTATGGGCCAAGTCCATATACTAAATTCTACCTGTATCAGTAGCTGTAACTCTATCTACTATTAGCTATTTTTCTCTGGAGAATCCTCACTAATAAACTAGCTTTAGGTTTTTTCTGCGATGTCCAAGATGATTCTCATTTGTCTTTTATACATCTTCTATATATTACTGTATGTTTCCTTTATAACTCCAGAAACTCCTTGTCCAAACCACAGAGAATGTGCTGATCTTATCTAGAAGAGTACAGAGATCTCCTCAGTACTGAGAACAGTGATTTTTTTAAATTTTTTATTTAAGAAAGGATTAATGAACAAAAACATAAGGTAGGAGGGGTACAACTCCACACAATTCCTACCACCCAATCTCCATAGCCCACCCCCTCCCATGATAGCTTTGCCATTCTCTAGCCCTCTGGGAGCATGGACCCAGGGTCGTTGAGGGTTGCAGAAGGTAGAAGGTCTGGCTTCTGTAATTGCTTCCCCACTGAACATGGGCGTTGAACAGTGATTTTAATTAGTAGATTAATTTAATGCTTGTGAAATGAAGAACCCCTTGTAGAATATTCACTTCAGCTATAAAAATGTACTGTAGCAAGATATTTGCTACTACAATGAAATTAAGGAATATGTATATAAAGCTGAAGAAATATGTATATGGCATAATATTATGCTTGCATAATTTAAAATATTGAGTATAAGGAGAAAATTGCTTAGATTTGGATGGCTTTTCTGCCTTTCTGCATTTTTACTTCTAAGTTCTTTGAATTGACTATGCCCTTACTTATTTTGATAGAATATTGAACAATTAGTATTGTAATTAAATTCTTCTGCATATTTAAAACACAATCAAGAGAATTAAAATAGGAAAAATATGTGTGACATATGAAACTGCATGCTTCTATTTTACATGAAAATGATTCTATAATTCAATAGTAAAAGATAACCAGGCCACACCTATGGACATCTAATCTTCGATAAGGGGACCCAAAGTATTAAATGGAGTAAGGAGACTTTCTTCAGTAAATGGAACTGGGAAAACTGGGTTGAAACATGCACAAGAATGAAACTGAGCCACCTTACCTCACCAGAAACAAAAAACAACTCCAAATGGTTTAAGGACATGGATGTTAGACCAGAAACTATCAAATGCTTAGAGGAAAACATTGGTGGAACACTTTCCCACGTAAACCTCAAGGACACCTTTGAAGAAACAAACCCAGTTCCAAGGAAGACTAAAGCAGAAACAAATCAATGGAACTACATCAAATTGAAAAGCTTCTGCACAGCCAAAGAAACTATCACACAAACAAGGAGAACCCTCACAGAATGGGAGAAGATCTTCACATGCCAAACATCAGACAAGAGAGTAATCACCAAAATATACAAAGAGCTCAGCAAATTTAGCGACAAAAAAGCAAATGATCCCATCCAAAAATGGGCAGAGGATATAAACAAAATATTCACTACAGAGGAGATCCAAAAGGATAACAAACATATGAAAAATTGCTTCAGGTCGTTGATTGTCAGAGAAATGCAAATAAAGACAACATTGAGATACTACCTCACTCCTGTGAGAATGGCATACATCAAAAAGGACAGTAGTAACAAATGCTGGAGAGGCTATGGGGACAGAGGAACTCTTCTGCACTGCTGGTGGAAATGTAAATTGGTCCAGCCTCTCTGGACAGCAGTCTGGAGAACTCTCACAAGGTTAGGTATGGACCTTCCACATGACCCAGTCATTCCTCTCCTGGGGATATACCCCCAGGACTCCATAACACCCAACCAAAAAGATACGTATATACCTATGTTCATACCAGCACAATTCATAACAGTTAAAACCTGGAAGAAACCCAGGTGCCCAACAACAGATGAGTGGCTGAGAAAGCTGTGGTATATATACACGATGGAATACTACACAGCTATTAATAACAATGAACCCACTTCTCTGAACCATCTTGGATGGAGCTAGAAGAAATTATGTTAAGGGAGCTAAGTCAGAAAGATAAAGACAAGTATGGGATGATCCCACTCATAAACAGAAGTTGAGAAAGAATAACAGAAAGGGAAACTCAAAGCAGGATCTGACTAAATTTGTAGTAGGACACCAAAGTAAAAACCCTGGGTTGAGGGTGAGGGTGGATATTCAGCTTCATGGGGGAGGGGGGTGCAGAGAGATGGGAGGGGGGATGGGATGGGACTCAGACTTTTAGTGGTGGGAATGGTGTTTATGTATACTCCTATTAATTTGTAGTTATATAAAACATTATTTAAGTAATATGAGAGGGAAAAAACTGAATGTTTCAAACTTTTTAAAATAGAGATTGAGTCTTTTTAATACATAGGCTGAGTCTTTGATGTGTTGACCCTCTTAAAAGCTTAGTCCATGGAGAACAGAAGCAACCTGTGAAATAGCTATATGAAAATAATGTCAAAGGACATAAAATATGGTGATGGTGTGTATGATACAGCAAATCCTAAGAAAGGGATTTTTAAAAGTTAACCCAACTGCCAAACAATGTGATTATAGCAATAACTAGCTATTGTCTTCTTAAACCCTAAGACATAGGAATCTCCCTATTCCACTATAGATAATATATTTCCCCCAGTTCTGGAACCTCTGGGTTGGGGCTCACTTTCCTGAATGATTCTGTCAGCTCATACCAAATGATATTGCATCTGCTGATCCCAACCTTATCCGTACAACAAGTACCATCTCAGCATGCTTCATTTCAGACTGCGTCCAGAGATGGCAGGCATGGAATGCCAACCCTTCACCCTCATTACTCGGGTGAGACCTTTCCTTTCATGGTATTCTCTAATTCTATTCCAGGTGGCTCACTTCCTAACAAAGTCCCAAAACCTAGATATGGACCAGGTCCTGGAAGATAGAGCCTATGTTCACATGTATCCATAAATTAGGGCAAAATACATACATGAAAGCAAAAATACACAATAGTCTGTAGTGAATCAGTATCAAGTTCCTAATGAAAGTGTCTACTTAGACTTAGATACCCTCCTCACCTACTTCCTATTACAGTTCTCTCACTCACACCAAAGCTAACCTTACCAAAGCAAGGACTGCAAAAGCTGAATAAGGGTAAGAGACTGGCATACTTTAATGATGACTCTTTAGTCACTATCAGGCCACCCCATCAACTGGGGCCCTAGTCAGGGAGTTCTGAGATTCCCAAACAGATTTGATGGGCCTAGACCTCAAATAAATTCATCTCTCTATTGTTACCAGTCATTTCTAACAGGAATAACAAAGTAGACCCCTTTGTGGGCACCCATAGGACCTTGCCCTCAACTTGGATCAACAATGGTAGAGAATGTTTCATTCTCCGAAAGGAGGGAAGGAAGGATGGACAACATACTCTATGCTACACCTGATGAAGACGGTTGATATTGGGACAGCTTGGAATGTTACTACTCATGACCACAGAATGTGAGCTCAGATCTGGAGGGATGCAGAGATCACATAGGCTCCTAAGCTAATTATGGGCCCCAGATCACATCAAATTGATGGGGTTTACAGTCAACAATATTTATACCCCTTTCCCATATTAGGGAGCTACTCTCTTCCCTGATCCAGCTTTCAGGTCCTTTTTCCAGCCATGACATCATACCCCAGAGAATAACTTGGATCCACTGGCATATCAGATATCAGGCTCAGAGGCAACAAAACAAACAAACAAACAAAGACCCTAGTATAGCCACAGGCACTTTGGAATTTAACTAAAATATACCTACTAGCTATCTACAAAATGGAGGACCCCCAACTCTTCACCTGCACTATTCCAGCCCTTAGGTCCATGAATGGTCAACAATTTGTTTGGCTTTGTATGTTAACTCTCTTGTCAAACATCAGTTTCCAGATGCTACCATGATGCAGACCAGACTTCCCTGGACAGACAACCCCACCAATGTGCCTTGGAGCTCTGATTCCCCAGAGCCCCTCCCCACTAGGGAAAAAGAGAGACAGGCTGGGAGTATGGATCGACCTGTCAATGCCCATGTTCGTCGGGGAAGCAATTACAGAAGCCAGACCTTCTACCTTTTGCATCCCACAAGGACCTTGGGTCCATACTCCCAGAGGATTAAGGAATAGGAAAGCTATCATGGGATAGGATGGGATACAGAGTTCTGGTGGTGAGAATTGTGCAAAGCTATACCCCTCTTATTCTATGGTCTTGTCAATGTTTCCTTTTTATTAATAAAAAAAGTTAAAAAATAACCAGAGTAGTTTTTAAAATGAAAAAAAATCAGAACAAACAAACCAAACCAAAACAAAGAAACAAACAAAAAAATAAACCCAACCATAAATAACTCATCTATATTTAGAAAACACATTAAAATGACTAGTGGCATACAGGTAGTTTTATTACTAATCAATAAAGTACCTTTATAAATAAAGGAACCATTTTGTTCCTATGGTTGATCAAAATGAAAATAAATTGGGGCCGGGTGGTGGTGTACCTGGTTAAGCACAAGTATTACAGTGCACAAGGACTCAGTTTGAGCCCTTGGTCCCCATCTGCAGGGACAAAGCTTTGCAAGTGGTGAAGCAGTGCTGCAAGTGTCTTTCTGTCCCTCCCCCTCCCTAATACACTCTTGATTTCTGGCTGTCTCTATCCAATAAATAAAGATAACAAAAAATCAAAAATATTTTTAAGAAAAGATGAAAATAAATTATGAAGTCTAATGTTGATTTGATCCCATATTATTTAACTCAGTAATTATGTTACTTAAAGAATTGCTGAAGTAATAATTAAATGATAAAAGACATAGGTGATTCTTGTCATGCAATTAACAGTAATGGAACATTTAAAAAATCTAAAAGATATGTTTGTGAATTAATTAGACCAATTTTAGTGCTATGCATAAGACCGAATGCTATTTCATCACTAAAAAGGATGCTTTGGAAAACTATACACACTACAGAGAAATATTTTGATCTGTTTGAACTATCAAGCCTTCACATACCATGATCTGAATGTCTGAGAGAAACATACATATTGTAGGGGAAATGGAGGAAATAGAATGAACAATTATCAGATTATTTCTGAGTGGTGGTACTATTAATTAACTGTGTATCTAAAAGCTTTCTAATTATTATTTCACTATAAATGTCTGTCTTTTATAAATCAAGAGAAAACTACTCTGGTTGGGGGGGGAGTAGTCTTGGGAGAGGCAGGTGGGGGTGGGTAAAGTGTGCTAGAAGTCTGCATCCAAAGCAATTGTTATAAAAGGTAGAAGAGATGAAAGGATTAAGAGTTACCTCACAAGGAATGTAATAAACAATTTCTATATGAAGGCATCTCTGCCAGTCATATTTTGACTAAACAGAAATCAAAACCTATGCTGTATGATAAGAGACAACCTATGTTTCTCTATGGGAGAAAGTTGAGAGGTGCATTAATATTGTACACATACTACAGATATTTTAAATTTTTTTAAAAATATATTTATTTACCCCCTTTTGTTGCCCTTATTTTTTTTATTGTTGTAGTTATTATTGATGGCGTGTTGCTGGATAGAACAGAGAGAAATGGAGAGAGGAGGGGAAGACAGAGGGGGGGGAAGAAAGACAGACACCTGCAAACCTGCTTCACCTCCTGTGAAGCCACTCCCCTGCAGGTGGGGTTTGGGGGTTCCAACTGGGACCCTTAAGCTGATCCTTGCGCTTTGCATCATGTGCGCTTAACTGGTTGCGCTACCACCAGACTCCCACTCCTGAGAGATTTTTTTTAGGCTCTGTCTCTGGTGTGTTCATTTTCTAAACCTGGGAACATATTTTATTTGTCTCTCTATGCCCCATATTCAGGTAGCATATAGTTGGCCCTGTGAAGCTATTTGCCAAAATAATAAATGAGACATTGGGAGAACTTCTATCTTGAAAGCAATTTGAAATTGACCCTGTTACCATGCATAGGCAACAATCCGCTGCCCCCCCCACGCATTTGTTCTATACTCACAAAGCAATATACACCAGACTACAGCCTTTAAAAAATCAATATAACTCTTTAAAAATGTAGTTTTCAGACTGACATAAACTGATATACTGAATATTATTTTTCTTCAAAATGATAGTGCATTCGATTTATGTAATGTATTCTACTTGGACATTCATTAGTAAGTCCAGTTTGACATGGTTTCTTTCTGTGGGCTATGTTTAAATATTTTGTTTTTGCATTGATATTTATACTTGTTCTCCTCCCTAAAGAATAATGATTTGCCCTTACAGCCCACCTCCAGTCTGGAGCCAATCAATAGCAATAGAAGACAAACAGAAATAAGACAACATGTAGAAAACCAAGCTACTGACATCTGTGCTCTTGTCAGTGTCTACAAGTAGATATGCCCATATCACAATCATCTATTTTATCTATACACAGAGTTTAATTGGAGCAGACGTTAAACAGAAAACTAATTAATGTCTCCTGTTCAAGAAACATGGTTCAAGTGTCAAACTTAGCCTGTATGGTACCATTCTCCTTGTTGTGCTACAGGATAATACACTTGGGGAGCCCTCTAGCATCTTCTTACCCAGGGCTTGTAGTTCTAAGAGTGGAAGAAAGTGCCTTGTAATGAAGATTGATATTCTGAAATAACTCATTTCTTAATAATGTCCCTCTGTTCTTTATCCACAAATCATATATCATGTAGACTTTGAGACTGACTTGCCAAGATGCCAATTTTAAAAAAAAATGTTTTTAGAGAGATAGATAGATAGATAGGGAGGGAGAAGGAGAGAGACAGAGAGACAGAGACAGAGAGAGTCAGTCAAGCTCTGGCTTGTGGTGGTGCTGAGGATCAAATCTGGGGTCTAGGAGTCTCAAACATGAAAGTCTTTTGCATACCTATTCTTCTGTGTCCCCAGATCATGGCTTTTTAAAGATTAAGTATTTTTTTCTCTTGTTTTCTTTCTTTTTATTTATTACTGGGTAGAGATAGAGAGAAACTGAAGGAGGAGTGGAAGATATGAGAGAGACAGAGAGACAGTCATGAAGCTCCCCCCCCTGCAAGTGGAGACTAGGGGCTTGAACCCAAGTCCTTGCACACTGTAGTGTGTTTGTTTAACTAGGTGCATGACCACCTGGCCCAAAGATTAAATTTTCAAAGGCCAGGGAGATAGTCCAGTTGTAGTATTTCAAAACTGCATGCCTGAAGCCTCAGAGATCAGAGGCTCAATCTTCAAAGTATCCAAGAACTGAACAATTCTGATCTCTCCCCCCATCTTTTAAACTTTATTTATTTTATCTGATAGAACAGAGAGGCATTGTGAGGGAGTGGGAGACAGAGAAGGAGAAAAAGTCAAAGAGACACATCTTTACTACTCATGAATTGTTCCATTTCTTCCAGATTCTCCAGCTTGGTGGCGTATAGTTCTTCATAGAAGTTTCTCATGATTTTCTGGATTTCTGTGGTGTCCGTTGTGATATCTCCTCCAAGTTTACAATTCTATTTTTTCCTGCAGGTGGGGACTGTGCATGGTCCTTGTGCATGGTCCCATGTATGATTACTCGGCTCCCCAATCTCTTTCTCATGAAAATAAATAATTCTTTAAGATTATACATAGACATATTTGTCCCAGAACTTCCATATGATGGAACTGTTGCCACCCTATGGTTAAATGCTATTTGCCTTGCTCCTTTGTCCTATACTGATGAAACTAGCTTCCCAGAGGGCCTGCAAACTCCATGAGGGCAGGGAGTCTGCACCTGCTGCTCACCTCTTGGTCTTCACTGCCTGTGAGAGTGAGTCACTGAGTGGAAGCTCTGGAAATGCATTTGGACTAAAGAATCTTTGAAATCTTTCTTCACTGTTGTCAGTTGTTATTATCCTGGAAAAACAGAATGCTGAAATTACAGAGGCACTCATATCCATGATGAGAAGTACAGTCCCACAAACCCAAGGTGACAGGCATCATTAAGCATCTTTGAAGGTAGTAAACTTTTAGCCTCAATTGGATGCTCACTGGATTTAAACTGGTCAAATTTGCACTCAATTTTCAATGAAAAGAACTAAATTAAAGAGATGTTGAATATATAGGATTTGGAGCATTGTAATTTTTATGTAAAAAGTGAGAGCTTTGGGGAGCATTATTATTATTTTTAGATTTCTTGAAATAGGCCTGCTCACTCCCTACCAAAGTAAGAAAAAATAAATCCTACATCAACTCTTCTAACACTGAATATTTCATTTTAGGCACGTTTCCAAGAAAGTATTGTGTTCTGGAGTGGGAGCTGTCTGTCCCAATAGATTATCCCAATATTTTATCTGGAGATGGATGAGAGTACTTGTCAGCAGATCAGATTGTGGGGGATGAATGACATACAAGATTTCCAGTGTAACCTTCAGCCTAACTTAGGACACTGCTAGAATATTTGGAGACAGATGTAAATAGAAAGGCTGGAGAATATGCTAGACCTGGAAAGGGAGAGGGCCTTCATGCTCAGGAAGGCACTTGGTACACCTCATCTATTGTCCTTACATTGAGTAATTAATCCTCAACATTACAGGTTGAGTAATTAATCACCAAAGTACTTATGTTACTATCCCCGGCTCTGAGGTTACATCCATGGAAACATAGAGAGAAAACTCCCGTTTTCATGAAGATGACATTTTACAATGATTAGATAGATAGCGACTGAACAATTTCAATATGGAATAAATAATGTAGACCAATAGCAGAAAGGTGAAAGGGAAATAATATGGATATTGGGATAGGCAAGCTGCTGTTGCAGGTAATTGCAACTGTACTAGGGTAATTGAGGAAGTGGCAGGTTGCATTACTGTTTGAATTATTCTTTCCTCCCCTTCAAGTTGATTGTAGACCCTTGTTCCTGTCACATGACTTTCACTCCTTGCCTGCTCTGAGCTATATGGATTGTCACATGACTAGGTTTGATTAATGGACTATAAGCAGAAGTGGCATATCCAGTGTCCAAAAGAAAACTAGCTATTGGGGTGAGGTGGTGGCACACCTGGTTGAGCACACACAACACAGTGCACCAGGATCTAGGTTCAAGCCTCCTGCCCCCACCTGCAGGGAAGCTTTAGGAGTAATGAAGCAGGTCTGCAAGTGTCTTTCTGTCTCTCTCCCTTTCTATCTCCCCTTCCCCTCTCAATTTCTGTTTCTATGTAATAATAAATTAAAAAGTATTTTAAAAAGAGGCTAGCTTTTATCCCCTCTTTAATTAATTAATTAATTAATTGACCCCAGGCTTATTGCGGAGGCTCAGTGCAGGCACTACGAATCTACCACTCCCAGTGACAATATATTTCCTTCCCTATTTATTTGATAGGACAAAGATAACTTGAAAGGGGAGGGGGAGATACAGAGCAAGAGAGAATTAGAGACACCTGTAGACCTGCTTCACCACTCCAGAAACGTTCCCACTAAAGGTTGGGAGAAGGGGCTAGAACCCAGGCGCCTGCATGGGCCCTTAAACAGAGCTCTCTTTCTTGGAAAATTTAGAAACATTTTCTCTGAAGGAGGCCAGGTAGTGGTACACCCCGGTGGGTGAGTGCACAGATTACTATGTTCAAGGACCTAGGTTTGAAGCCCTTGTCCCCACCTGCAGGTGGTGAAGCAGGTCTGAAGGTGTCTACCTTTTTCTATCCCTCTCTGTTTCATTGCCCCCTCTCATTTCTCTCTGTCATATGTAGTGAAATAGAAATAAAATAATAATGATAATAATAAATGGCTGCCATAAATGGTTAATTCATAGCACTGGAACTGAGCCCCAGTGATAAACTTGGTGGGGAAAAAAAACGAACATTTTCGCCAATTCAAATCCAATTGCAAAAGGAGAACAAAAGCAAAAATAGACCAATGGGACTACATAAAACTAAAAAACTTCTGTACAGCCAAAGAAATTACCACCATAATAGAGAGACACCTCCCTATACACACACGTACACACGAACATGAAATGGGAGAAAATCTTTCTATGTCATACATCAGAGGGCCAATAACCAAAATACACAAAACCTCACCAAACTCAGAATTGTATCAGAGTCTGTGGGGACAGAGGAAGTCTTCTGCACTGCTGGTAGGAATGTAAATTGGTCCAGCCTCTCTGGACAGCAGTCTGGAGAACTCTCACAAGGCTAGGCATGGACCTTCCATATGACCCAGTCATTCCTCTCCTGGGGATATACACCCAGGAATCCATAACACCCAACCAAAAAGATACGTGTACACCTATGTTCATAGGAGCACAATTCGTAATAGCTAAAACCTGGAAACAACCCAGGTGCCCAACAACAGGTGAGTTGCTGAGAAAGCTGTGGTATATATACACAATGAAATACTATGCAGCTATTAAGAACGATGAACCCACCTTCTCTGACCTATCTTGGATGGAGCTAAAAGGAATCATATTAAGTGAGCTAAGTCAGAAATATAAAGATGAGTATGGGATGATCCCACTCATAAACAGAAGTTGAGAAAGAAGAACAGAAAGGGAAACTGAAAGCAGGATTCGACTGAATCTCGAGTAAGGCACCAATGTAAAAACCCTACAGTGAGGGTGAGGGTAGATGTTCGGCTTCCCAGAACAGTGGGTGTGGGGAGGGATGGGGCATAGTCTTTTTGTGGTGGGAATGGTGTTCATGTACATTCCTATTAATTGGTAGTCATATAAATCACTATTTAAGTAATATGAGAGGGGAAAACTGATTGTATGTTTCAAACATTTTAAAGTACAGACTGAGTCTTTTTTATTTTTCATTTAAGAAAGGATTAATTAACAAAACCATAGGGTAGGAGGGGTACAATTCCACACAATTCCCACTACCCAATCTTCATAACCCACCCCCTCCCCTGATAGCTTTCCCATTCTCTATCCCTCTGGGAGCATGGACCCAGGGTCATTGTGGGTTGCAGAAGGTAGAAGGTCTGGCTTCTGTAATTGCTTCCCCGCTGAACATGGGCATTGACTGGTGGGTCCATACTCCCAGTCTGCCTCTCTCTTTCCCTAGTGGGGTGGGTCTCTGCCAATCACAACCTAACCAACACAACGATTGCCACCTCAACATGCTTCACTTCAGACTGTGTCAAGAGACTTCAATTGTGGAATGATAACCCTTCAACTTCATTATTCGGGTGAGACCTTTCCTTCCATAGTATACTCTAATTTCATCTCAGGTGGTTCACTTTCTAACAAAGTCCCAAAACCTAGATATACACCAGTTTCTGTGAGAGAGAGCATATGTTCACACGTATCCGTAAACTACTGCAAAATATATACCTGAAAGCAGAAGTACACTAGAGTTTGCAGTGAGTACCCCCCCCCCCATCACTTCCTCTCCACTATTCCAAGCTTTGGGTCCATGATTGCTCAACAATTTGTTTGACTTCGTATGTTAACTCTCTTTTCAGTCACCAGGTTCCAGATGTCATCAGGATGCCGGCCAGGCTTCCCTAGACTGAAGACCCCACCAATGTGTCCTGGAGCTCCGCTTCCCCAGACTGAGTCTTTTTAACACATAGGCTGAGTCTTTGATATGTTGACTCTCTTAAATGCATAGACCAAGGAGAACAGAAGTAATTGGTGGCACAGCTATATACAAATTAAGTCAAAGGACATAAAATATGGTGATGCTGTGTATGATAAAGCAAATCCTAACAAAGAGATTTTCAAAGTTAACCCAATTGCCAAACAATGTGATTATAGCAATAACTAGCTATTGTCTTCTTAAACCCTAAGACAACAGGAACCTCCCAGTTCCTCTGTAGAGCCTATATTTCTCCCAGTCCTGGAACCTCTAGGGTGGGATGCACTTTCCTGCATGTTTCTCTCAATTCATACCGAATGATATTGCATCTGCTGACCCCAACCTAATCAATGCAAGGAGTACCACCTCAGCATGCTTCACTTCAGACGGTGTCCAGAGATGTCATGCATGGAATGCCGACCCTTCAGCTTCATTACTCAGGTGAGACCTTTCCTTTCATAATATTCTTTAATTCCATTCCAGGAAGTTCAGTTCCTAACAAAGTCCCAAAACCTAGATATAGATCAGGTCCTGTGAGATAGATCATATGTTCACATGTATCCATAAATTAGGACAAAATATATACCTGAAAGCAAAAATACACAATAGTCTTTAGTGAGTCAGTATCAAGTTCCTAATGAAATAGTATCTAATTAGACTCAGATACCCTTCTCACCTATTACAGTTCTCTCACTCACTCCAAAGCTAACCTTATCAAAGCAAGGACTGCAAAAGCTGGCATACTTTAACGATGACTCTTTAGTCACTATCAGGCCTGAGATTACCAAACAGACTTGATGGGCCTAGACCTCAAATAAATCCCTTTCTCCATTCTTACTGGTCATCTCTATCAGGAACAGCAAAATAGACCCCTTTGTGGGCCCCCCATAGGACCTTGCCCTCAACTTGGATCAACAACAGTAGAAAGGGAAGGGAGGATGGGCAACATATTCTATGCTACACCTGAGGAAGATGGGTCCTGATATTGGGGCAGCTTGGAATGTTCCTACTCATGACCACAGAATGTGAGCTCATGTCTACAGGGATGCAGAGGTCATGTAGATTACTTTTAACCCTAAAATAACTCTGAAGAGATACCACTTTACAACTGTGAGAATTTCACACTCTAGAAAAGGCAGAAATACAACTGTTGGAGGGACTATAGGGGAAAAGGAAATGTCCTACATTGCAGGTGTGAATGTAAATTAGTCCAATCCTTATGGAAAATAGAATGTAAATAAAAAAAACCAAGCCAGGCCTGGTTTTTTATACCTGTATTCTGGAACCAGAATACCACTGGTACATAAGCACACCCTGGAGGATCCACAGTCACAGGGAATGTAAACAAGAAAAAAATCTGGTCTATAAGTCAGTGATATTTTTATTACAATACTAATCATATATATATATATATATATATATCCCCTTTATATATAATATATATATCCCCATATATATATATATATATCCATATATATATATATATATATATATATATATATATATCCCCTTTCTGAGATGATACCATACATACAAAGGCTAGGTGATTAAATGATAAAAACTGAATCCCAGAGAAGTGATACAAATCTCTTAGGTCACATGTCTGCTAAGAAGTAAGGTCTGTATAGAAGACCAGGACATATCTAAGCAAGAAGATGGTACACTTTGCTATGTGTGCAGACCAAGGTTAGAACCCCTGGTACCACATGGGAGCACTATACATGGCACCATTAGAAGCTTCATGAATAGTGAAACACTGCTGTAGTGGCTCTTTTATATCTCTTCCTCTCTCCCTCTCCATCTCTCTTGTCTGAAGTTGAAAGAGAATAAAAATCTGCTAGGAGCTGAGGAACTTAACAGGTATGGACTCATGACAGGATTAAAAAAAGATAAAAGATTGTATTGGAAGCCTTCCTGTTTTTTTTTTTTTTTTTTTATTGCTGTGAGGGTTATTGCTGGGCTCAGTGCCAGCACTATGAAGTCACCACTCCTGCAGCCACTTTTCTTTCTCTCTCTCTTTCTTTCTTTCTTTCTTTCTTTCTTTCTTTCTTTCTTTCTTTCTTTCCTTCTTCCCTTCTTTATATATTTTTTATTTGATAGAGCGGGGAAAAATTGATAGGGGAAGGGGAGACAGAGGGAAAGAAAGAGAGACACCTTTAGACCTGCTTCACCAATTGGGAAACTTCCCACCTTCAGGTGGGGAGGGGGGCTCGAACCCAGATGCTTGCACATAGTAAAATGTGTGCTTTCTATATGGGTTTACTCACACTAGCTTTCAAGGAAGAGACCTGCCTAGCTCAGATGACAGATGTCACATTGTCACAATTCTTTACCCTGGCCATTTTCATATTCCCTCCAAGAGGGCCCTAAAGTAACAGGCCCCCAGTAGTCAAACTAGTTCCAAGTTCCTTGAGGCACCTTGTTCCTTCTATCAACTGAAAGCACGTGTGGCCAAGTGTAGTACAATTCATCCAACTTCTCAGCTGAAATCTTCCATTAAGCCTGTGAGATGAGGCAGGCGTGTGTCATCACTTCCTATTCACAGATGAGAAAACTAAGGGCTGAACCTATTCAATTTCCTAAAAATATTATGTCTCAAATAGATATTGGTGGTTCAAACCCTGCTTTTCTGCATCCAGGAAATCACTTCATCTATAGAGCCTTTGCCTATTTCGTTATTCAAGCTTGACTGCAATGTGACGAACTGGCGTGTTATTCCCGTTTCATAGATGAGGAAATTGAAGCTCAGAGACATGAAGTAATTTCCAGAAAATTCTTAGAAAATCAAAATTAGAAAAAAAGTATTTTTCTCTCCTAGAACCTACATGTAGCACAGACCAGGCCTGGTCTCAGTATAGGCTTCTATGAAGATAGAGATTTATGGCTACTGGCTACCCAAAACTTTGTACATTGTGGTTAATTTAAAGAAGCTCAATGAACATTATTGCTTAGTCAATCTATCCCTATCTTGGTGGCAGGAAAAAAAGCAGTTACTGATGCCCAGGGAGACATTCGACTCAATATCCCCGAGGAAACCACATGCTATGGTGCCTCTTCATTTAGGTAGAGCTACCTCCTGCCAGGATATGATGACACCACGAGCCACACAAGAAGCTATATGATATATACCCACTTCTGCTCAGCAGGACAGCTTACCAATTAGGAGAGACTTTCATCCAGTAAAGAAGGGTGGTGATCCAGGATGACAGAGACAGGGAAGTCAGGGTTGAAATGCAGGATCTCCGTGGAAAATATGAACAGTTCTGAGCAAGGACATCAAAGGCAATGGGTTGAATTTTCAGCCCAGAATTCATTCACTGATTCTTTAATGTATTCAGCTGTATATTGAGTACCACAATAGGTCAATTAACGTACTTGTGCCTAGGAATATAGCAGTGGACAGATGGACAGTCCTTGTTCTCCAAACAACATCCCAAAATTCTCTACATTGTTTTATTGGGATTATACAGAACTGTTACTATGACCTCAATTTTTTTTTTCTGTAAAGGGTCTTTACTAGTAAAAGAGATGAACATATCAGTGGAAGGGAGCTGCTGGAGGCAGAAAGTGTTCCATGAAAGTGTCTATCTCTATTATAGCTCTATGTCTCATGGTGCAAATCAGTCTAGAGCAGTTAGTCTCAAAAAGCCCAGCTTCCAGAGATCAAGCCACTTGCCACTTTACTTCCCAGTGAAAATAAGAGCAAACAGATCAAGATAATTGTAGCTAGGGCAGAGAAGGAGCACTTTTAACAGTAATATTTGGTTGTATAAGATTTATTTTTTAAATCAAAAAAATGGTTGAGTTGTTATAGTGAGAAAACTAGAAATACCTACTTAAGTCTTTTTTTTCCCTCTGTCTGGATAAAGTCTAGAGAACAGCTCTGATTTTGAAATGCCTAAATAAGATTTCTCAGGAAGGCTGGAATAGCCAATCATCTGGCACATAATACATTGCCCATGACCAATATATTCTGCATCTATAGACACAACTGCCTCTTTGGTTAAATGAATCATGTGTACAATTACAAGTGCAAGGGGCTCAGGTGGTGGTGTACCAGGTTGAGTGTGCATGCTACAATGCAGAAGGACTCAGGTTCAAGTCCCCATCCCCACCAGAAGGGGGTAGGTTTCACAAGTGGTGAAACAGCGTTGTAAGTGTCTCTCTGTATTTCTTTCTCTCTATATCCCATTTGCCTTTTGATGATTTATATCTCTATCCAGTAAGTAGAGATAAAAAAAACAACTGCATTAATATTACCACAGATATTTCTGACAAAGCTATAAAGTGTGAGATCAATTCACAGAGCACAGAAGGTAGGAGCTGGGATCTGTTTCATTGCCCCCCACCCCTCAAGACGGCATGCAAGAAAGCCAACTCCATGTAGTAATGATTAGTATACTCAGTGAGGACTCAGTTGGAGCTGAGTTTCTATTAATTTCAAACTAACCTCACCCTCACAAATTTACTGACATTCTTATCAGTACTTGATGGGGATGACTCTCCTTGTGAATTATAAAGTGATGTACATACCTACAACTTAGCCATATTCTTTTATGTTTACTGTCCAGTGCTACTTTGTGGCTGATCAAAGCTAACTGACTTGGGCCGGTTGTCTATGGGCTCAGTGTCTCCAAGATGCTTGATGTGAGAAAGTCATGACACCATGAACAAGACTGTGCTTGCTAAGTACTGACTAGATCATCCACATCATAGTCACGTGGTGGGTAAATTCTGAGAACTCTGAAATGATGACAACAACAGCCACATACTAATCTGTATTTCTTTCACTGTTCATTTGCTGTGCATTAATACTTATCCTATGTTGTGTTCTTACAATGATGGGATATTAAGTCAAAGGGAATAAGAACATTACTGTAGTATAGACTTAATCTATGCACACTTTCGTAGAAGTCAGTACACTAAGGAAGGTTTGATTCTTGTTTAATGCCAAATTGACTGTCTTGTGATTTGTACAGGGATTTCAAGCTATATAAGTATCCTGAGAAGCTGCATGATATAAATACTGGATTTCCTTCCTTTCTCCCTCCTCATCCTTATTCCTCCCTCCTCCTTCCACACTTCCCTATTTTCTTTATTTTTTTAATAGAGACAGTGAGAAATTGAGAGAGAAGGTGGTATAAAGAGGGAAACAGACACCTGCAGCACTGCTTCCCTCTTAGATGTAGGAACCAGGGGCTTGAACTCAGGCCTCTGTGCATGATAGCATGTATACTCTACTGGTACAACATCCCCTGGCCTCCATCAACTTCCTTTCTTTCTTTTTTATCCTCCAGGGTTATCACTGAGGCTTGGTGCCAGCACTATGAATCCACTGGTCTAGGTGGCCATTTTTCATTTTTATTGGATAGGGCAGAGAGAAATTGAGGGGTGAAGGAGAGAGGGAGGGATAGAAACATAAAGATTCCTGCAGACCTGTATCAATATTTGTGAAGCAATCCCCCTCCCCATAGGTGGGAAGCCAGGGACTGGAATCAGGATCCTTGAGTGGGTTCTTACAGTTCGTATTATGTGTGCTTAACCAGGTGCACCACTGACTGACCCTCTCATCCCCCAACAACTTTCTTATTATGATCCCAGAGGTCATAGCTACAGAAAACTCTGGGTGGTTGAAGAAAATTGTTTTGGCATAAAATTTCTTCCTGCAAAGCATTCAGAGTTCCTGGCACCAATTAGGTGAGTCTGAACCTGTATTTTCGTACTTTCACCAAGTTCATTTAACAGATTTCAACATATTCTTATTTTTGTCCCATGGTGCCTCAGGCATGTAGTTACTATTAAGAGAGGCATAGCATTGGGCCAAGAGGGTAGAGTGAAACCAAGAGCCTGGATGGCATGGCCTAACATTCCAGTTCCTTCCATTTATGTTCAGTTACTTAAAAATAACAGGTCTCTGAGATGAGAGAACAATTTGGTCTCCAAACATCCTTGTTGATGCCATTCTAAATGCAAAGAAATGTCAAAGCTGAAGTAACCATAATGTGATTGTACTTAGCCTGTTTACTGAAATATCATTCATTGCTTTGCACAGCAATTCCATTTTTAAAGTTCATTGTTCTAGAAAAATGCTGCAGCTCCTTGATTCTTACTTTCTCATCCAAGCTGGGTGGAGGTGAGAAGTTTTTCAACTGTATGAAAATCCACATGAGACATTTCAGTAGTATCTTAAAGAGCTCTTTTCTGGCATCTTGCATACTTTCTCTTCCCTGAGACCAGAGAGAAGCTCTCACCCCTCAAGGCCTGCCCTCATTCTAACAGCAAATATTAAGTGAGCATCAGCAGAAGCAGAGAGAGAGAGAGAGAGAGAGAGAGAGAGAGAGAGAAAGAGAGAGAGAGAGAGAGAGAACAGCATAGTGACACCAAACATCTGTCTTACTGACTGAATAGGACCACAGTTCACCTGGAACTATGGGTTGAATCTTATAATGGATTTTAGCATCAACAGCCAGTGTTCAAGAAAGTTAATTTCTAGATTGTGTCACTGAGCTTGGTCTCTGGCTTCTTGTTGGGTAGGAAATATGGAGACCAGAGTCAAGGATAGGAATATGGAGAAACAGTGTCAGTCAGTCTCTCTCTCTTGAGTTTCAGCCTGAATTATTCCTATGTCAGGATTTTTCTGCCTCATTTTTGCTACCATTTGGGCTGTAAGTCCCTGTGTGCAGTGGTGGTGGTGGCTGGGTCATCTTATACATTGTTGGGTGCTTCACAACATGGCTGGCTTCTATTCTCTAGACAACAATAGCACCTTCTCCAAGCTGTGTCTACAATGTGGTTAAAGATGTCTCCAGATACTGCTAATATTCCTGGGGATGAGGGAAAATTATGACCCCCAATAGAGAATCACTGTCTTTATTTTTGCAGAGAACCTTTCCTGTAAATCATGGCTGAGAGCCAGAGGTGCATGCAGAACAGCATCAGTGTTCTTTTTTAGCAACTGAGGATGTCATGTCTTCCCAGTAAACAGTGAGCTTCCAGAGGGCAGGGACCAGTGTCCACACCTTTAGGACATCCTCCATCCAGGAGCGTTTCTAAGTATCTAACTGGAATCACAGTGGCTTTAGTCATAGTCCTTTTCCTAGCTATCCCTTCAGCGCACAACACCTGCCATCCTACCCTCTCTCCTGCCTCTTTTTTATAATGACTGTTCATGATTGTGGGCAATTTCCTCCCAGGGTCTGAAAGGTCTTGGAGGCTTTGGAATTGGCAGTAGGGCCCTCAGGTTAACCAGTGACTGGCAGCAAATGCTGTGGGCTCCCAGGAGGCAGCAATTGTCTCCAAATGAGATCTGCCCTTGCCTTCATGTAAGGACTGTAACAATTGCTTTCCCCCCCCCCCCCAGAAATATCACCTTGAAGATGAACTGCTCTTGAATCAGTAAATGTGTATGCTAGTTTCCTTAGAGAGTTCTCTGAAGAGGTAACAGCATCCTTCTGTACGCTCAAGAGGAAAAAAAGAGGCTACAGTCACTGCTTGTTGTTCTTAGATCCTCTGCAATGGGCTGGGGCTGAGGCTGGGGGCTGATGCTGGACTAGGACCACAGCATATAGCATGGGGTGTATCTTTTGGTTTGACTTACCTTGGGACTGCAAGTCACTGATGAGATTCACTATCACCTGCAACACTATCCTAGCAACTCCATCAGTAGTCCAAGCACACTAAAGAGATGTCTTAAGACAGAAATTGCCATGAATAATCCCACAGGTGTATAACAATGAAGCCAGATGTCAAGTTCTTCCTGAGTATATTTAGTCCCTGATATTGTTTCTCCTGTTCTGGGAATATGTGTTCTTCCACACCTTCTATCTCCTCTCCTCTCCTCTCCTCTCCTCTCCTCTCCTCTCCTCTCCTCTCCTCTCCTCTCCTCTCCTCTCCTCTCCTCACCCCTCCCCTCCCCTCTCCTTCCCCCTCCCCTCCTCTTTTCTCCTCCTCCTCCTCCTCTTCCTCTCCCTCCTCCTCCTCCTCCTCCTTCTTCTTCTCTCTCCCACTCTTTCATTATTTTTTCTTTCTTTTCTCCATCCTCTCCCTTTTATTCTCCTTTTATTTTATTTTCTTTTGCTAAGATTTAGTTTTCTTGGACTCAGGGAATAGGGAAGAATGCTGATCTCTATACTTCATCATGTTAACCTGCCTTATCCAAGCTAGATTTGACATGAAAGCAAGAGACTGGACTGGGGAGATAATATAATAATTACACAAAAGGCTTTCTTTTTTAAAATTTTATTTATTTATTTTCCCTTTTGTTGCCCTTGTTGTCTTTTTATTGCTGTTGTAGTTACTATTGTTGTTATTGATGTTGTCATTGTTAGATAGGACAGAGAGAAATGGAGAGAGGAGGGGAAGACAGAAGGTGAGAGAAAGATAGACACCTGCAGACCTGCTTCACCGCCTGTGGAGCGACTCCCCTGCAGGTGGGGAGCTGGGGGCTTGAACTGGGATCCTTATGCCGGTCCTTGCGCTTTGCACCATGTATGCTTAACCCACTGCACTACTGCCGGACTCCTGACTTTCTGTCTTAAGACTTTCTGTCTTAAGTCCTAGGTTCAATCCCCAGCACCATCATAAATCAGCGCAGTGTTCTGCTCTTTCTCCAATCATCACCCCCACTCTCTTTCATTAAAATAAGTATATATGATAAAATAAAATAATTACTTTTAAAAGAAGACTAGAAAAAATCTGCTCTTGTACCCCAATACATACTTTCATTTCATGCTGGTATGGACTCCCTAACTCTTCTGCCTCTCTTTCTTTCCCCACTTCCTATGCTGGATTACTATTGAAATTACAGCCTCACTGACAGTGATGCTGATGCTAGCTGCACTTTCCCCCGGGGCCCTCTCCAGAGTTGAATCCTAGCTCTGCATCTCCTTCCTATGGCTGACTGAGGAAATCACAGTTTCATCATCACTTGGTTCCAGCCTTGAAATCAGGCAGCCCCATTGTGAAACATTAACTCAGAGAAAATCAAATCATCTCATTGGGTTTCAGTTGCTCTGTCTGTAAAGTGAGGCTGAACATTTTTTATCTTAGGATTTTTTTTCTTTTGAACTATAATTTACATTTCATAGAATATGCATTCTTAAGAATTCAGGCTGATAGATTTCAAAATGTGTGTAGTACATCCTCATAACTGCCACCCAAAGTGATAAGGAGAACATTTATTTCTATCCACCAGAAGAATCTTCGCACCTCCTTCCAGATAATTTCCCATCTGTATAGGCAACCACTATCTGACTTTTATCAGTGTTAGAGCAGTTTTGCATCTTCTTGGATGTGACAGAAATAGAATCATATAGTATGGACTCTTCATGTCTACATTTGTATAGTATGCATGGCCTGAAATTAGTCTACATTATTCAGTGGACCAACAGTTTCCTCCTTCTATTGACAACTAATATTTTGCTGTATGGATATAAATAACATTACAGTCTGCTTATTCATTCTCCTGCTGATGTCCATTTAGGTGGCTTCCAGTTTGGGTATCTTATAACTTAGAACTCTCATAGCAACTGTTATAAACATTCTGATGCAGGAATATTTATAGAGATATGCACGTTTTTGCTCTTGATTTTAATCCAAAATTCAGTGCCTGCAATCTGAGCATCAATGTATTCCTGTTTTCACATTCTCTACCAGCACATCTGGATGTCCCACAGGCCCCTGAGATCTGAATTTTGTACCAGGTATCCATCTTTCCAGCTTTGGTGCTACATGCCCTCCTCTAATGCCACTGGGAAGGCCTCTGAACTCTCAACATGCCCTGAACATACCCAGTTCTATCTTCCTAACATTTAGATTTGATAAAAATCGGATGACTACATTGCCTTTGCACTCACATAGATTCTAGAATAATTAAAGGCCTAAATGTATTATTACTTTTTTTTTTCATCTCTAGAGTTTCACTACTCCAGGAAAAACTTGTTCCCTGCTCCATATATATATATATATATATATATATATATGATATTATACATCATATATACATATATCAGAAGTATGTGTCATATATATTTAGAAGAGAGAAATGAGGTAAAGGCACCATTGTAGTGGAGGACGCAGGGCACAAACCTGGGTCTTGTGCATGGCAGGAAGATACATTATCCAGGTAAGCTATATTTCACTGGCTCTAAAGCCCTAACTTAAATATAATAATAAAGGGCTGGGCTACAGCACACCCCTTGCAGTACATATTACCACCTTTAAGGACTCAGGTTCAAGTTCCCAGCTCCCACTTGCAGGGGACAAGTTTTATGAATGGTAAAGAGGTGCTGCTTTCTCCCGCCTTTTTATTTATTTATTTATTTATTATGACTTAATATTGATTTACAAAGTATAAGATAAGGGGCTAGGTGGTAGCACACCTAGTTGAGCACACATGTTATAATGTGAACTGTCCCTTGTTTGAGCCCCCAGTCCCCACCTGCTGGGGGACAACTTCACAAGTGGTGAAGCAGTGCTGTAGGTGACTCTCTGTCTCTCTTCTTCTCTTATCACCCCCTTTCATCTCAATTTCTAGATTTCTCTATTGAATAAATAAGTAAAGATAATAAAAAAATTTTAAGAAGCAAAGGTATAATTTTGCACCATTTCCAACACCAGAGGTGTCTATCCCCATCCCCACCATTGGAAGCTACAGTAATTCTCCCAAGGTCACAGATACAGGTTGACTATTATTTGTATAACTACTGTCCATATTTGTATAATACTTGCCCATTTTATTCCTTATGATCCTGTCCTTTTCTTCTTTTCTATATCACATCTACACCTATTACTACTATGAATATCCTTACTATTTTTAATTTTCTCTCTCTCCCGCTCCTAATCTAATTGGAGTTCAGAGCTCTCTGGTCATTTCCCCCTGTCATTTATCCCCCTTTAAGAGTATGGACCAAAATTTTTGGGGGGTATAGAAGGTGGGAAGTCTGGCTTCTGTAATTGCTTCTCTGCTGGACATGGGCATTGGCAGGTTTATCCATACCCTCAGCCTGTTTCTGTCTTTCCCTAGTGGGGCAGGGCTCTGAAGAGGTGAGGTTCTGAACACATTGATAAGATCACCTGCCCAGGGAAGTCAGGATGGAATCATAGTTAGCAACTGCTACTTGGTGACTGAAAGGCAGCTTTATTTCTCTCTTTCTATCTCCCTTCCTCCTCTCAAATTCTTTCTGTTCTATTAACTAAAATAACTATTAAATATTTAAAAATAATATATATGTATGTATATAAAATAAGGAGGGGATAAAGAGGAGGAGGAGGAGGAAGAGAAAGAGAAGGAGAAAGAAGTGGAGAAGAAGAAATTCTGGGGACACTTAATAGTTTTATATTGGTTCCATAAACATAATAAAATTAAGAATGAAGCAAGAAAGAGTAAATTAATATTTTAAAAGTTCCCAGGGCTTGGCAGTGGTGCATCTGGTTGAGTACACACAAGACAATGCACAAGAACTGGTGTCTAAGCTCCTACTCCCCAAGAAGCAGTGCTGTAGGTATCTCTCTTTCTCTCTCCCTACCTGCCCCTATTCTCTCAATTTCTCTGTCTCTACCCAAAATAAATATTTAAAAGAAATCTAAAAAAACAACTAAAAATTTGTCTGTGAACAAATTTTCATGCCTGAGACTCCAATGCCCCAGGTTCTATCTCCTGCACCACTATAACCCAGAGCTGAGCAGTGCTCTGGTAAAAATAATAATAATAATAATAATAATAATGAATTAAAATAAAATCAAAAGTCTCTATGAAAGAATAGGGAAAAAGCAAACATATTTATAAATACAAATGTTTCAAGTAAAGAAATCTGAATGATGCACTAGTAGTACAGCATCTTTAATATGCAAAGAGATAGTACAAAATAATACAAAGTCTCAAAAGTATACAAATACGTAGAGTTATGGGAGGAAGCTATGGTGATGTAGCCACAGAATGTTGGCTCTCCTAAAAACAACAAAATAACACAATGGTGTTTGTTGTTGTTGATGTTGTTGTTGTTTTTTCCTGAGCCTGACATTTGATAGGCAGGTGAACCCAAGTTATTGTATGGGGAGAAGATGTCATGGCTGGAAAAAGGACCAGAAAGCTGGATCAGGGAAGACAGTAGCTCCCAAATATGGGAAAGGTGTAAAAATATTGTTGATTGTAAACCCCATCAATTTGATCTGATCTAGGGCCCATATTCAGCTTACAAGCCTATGTGACCTCTGCATCCCTGTAGATCTGATCTCACATTCTGTAGTCATGAGTAGGAACATTCCAAGCTGCCACAATTTCAGAACCCATCTTCCTCAGTTGGAAGACAGAGTATGTTGTCCAACCCTCTTCAGAGGATGGGACATTCTCTACCATTGTTGATTCATGTTGAGGGCAAGGTCCTATGGGAGCCCACAGAATGACTTTGGGTACATGCTCCCAGAGGGATAAAGAATAGGAAAGCTATCGGGGGAGGGGATGGGATATGGAGAGCTGGTGGTGGGAATTGAGTGGAGTTGTACCCCTCTTATCCTATGGTTTTGTTAATGTGTCCTTTTTTTAATAAATAAAAAAAAAGTTTAAAAGGCCTCACTTTAAAAAAAAACATTGGTATAATCATGGGCCCTTTGGAATATAACTAAAATCAGCCTGCTAACTATCTACAAAACAGAGACCCCCAAATCTTCATCTGCACTATTCCAGCCTTTAGGTTCATAATTAGCCAACAATTTGTTTGGATTTATATGTTAACTCTTCTTTCAGCCACTAGGTTCCAGATACTACCTTGATGTCAACTGGACTTCTCTGGGCAGACAATCCCACCAATGTATCCTGGAGCTCCAATTCCCCAGAAACTATCCCCACTAGGGAAAGAGAGAGACAGGGTGGGAGTATGGATAGACCTGACAATGCCCATGTTCAGCAGCGAAGCAATTACAGAAGCCAGACCTCCCACCTTCTGTATCCCATAATGTCCCTTGGTCCATACTCCCAGAGGGGATAAAGAATAGGAAAGTTATCAGAGGAAGGGAGTGGATACAGAGTTCTGGTAGTGGGAATTGTGTGGAGTTGTATCCCTCTTATCCTAAGGATTTTGTCAGTGTTTCCTTTCATAAATAAAAATAAAAAAAAAATAACAATGGATTTTATCAGAGAACAGCTAGAAAGAAAGCAACATCTAGCTGAATGTTAGTGACTGCTTAAAGACTGCAGAGAACAGGAGGGGAGGGAGAGAAAGACTCAAGCAGAAAGGCTATACTGATTTGCTGGCAGGTGCCATATTTGCATTTGCTTCAAATCCAAGACTTGAGAGGTTCTTAGCGGCCTGCTGGGAACCTCTCAAGCACAAAGTTGCTAAAGGAAAGAAGTTTGGGAACAGATGTTTAGAGCTGTAGAAGCCACAAGCTCTTGAATGAACTCCCGATGGCCATCTCCAGAGTTCATAGAACTGAACTCTTTACCCTTATGGCAGCTGGGCAACCTCTGGAATTCTAAGAGGTCCTGACTGCCAGAGAGAATGAGGCCAGGCCACTTTGCAGTCAGGAACATGACTTTGACCTCACAGTGTTATCACTTTCAGGAATTTGTCTGGAAGAGAAGGAAGTCTGTGATCCTCATAGCTCCCCACTCTATAGACAAGGGCTCTGTTTAAGAAATGTCAGGTGTCATTATTCTACATTTCTTCTTCAAAACCCCTCCCTTCCCCACAGAAATTTATATATAAATTACCTATACATTAATTTTATGTATACATTCACATACATACAGTTTTTAAAATGATATCATTTTCTCTAGAGCTTCTTATTCATTCCTACATCTTTTTCCCCATCCTTCTTATCATACATAATAGCTTGAGGTTCTTTAATTTTCTGTATGTGTTCAAGGGCTGTTGTTTCTATAGTTTATATCTACTACAAATAACCTACTTTTCTCTAAAAGGTAAGTACCAGATGGTTTTGCTTATATGTTCAATATAAAGAAATGAAATGCATGAAGTTGTTAAAAAAAAAAAGCAGCTAAACTGTCACTAACACTTTGTGAAAACTATAGTGGTTATTCTTGGGGGGAAGAGCTGGGTGGACAGGAAGAGATAGAAGGCACAAAACTTTGGTGATAGGCATAGTGTGGAATTACATCCTTGTAATCTTATGATCTTGTATATCACTATTAAATAAATGGTAAAAAATAAAAACAGAGATAAAATAAAGCAAATGCACAAAGACGATGTGACTGGCAATATTAAAAAAATAAAGAGCAACCTTTTTAAAAAGAGCTAGTACTTTTTAATTATCAGCTTAGTATTCAGACAGTTGGTGGTTTTGAGACACGAGAGCTCTCATGGTTTCTTTATGGAATTATAAATTAGTGACTCTTTTCCAAGAAGACATTGCTATGCTAAACAAAACCCTTTTAAATTCAGTCAAATAATTTTATTTCTAGGAATATATCCTAAGGAAATGGATGAGTATGTGTACAAAAAAAAATAACAGCCTTCCTTCCTTCCTTCCTTCCTTCCTTCCTTCCTTCTTTAAAAAAAAAAAAAATAACACACATCCAAATAGAATTGCAAACAGAAGTAGGTGCCTATAAAAATTAGAGGTTGGGAACAATGTAAATAAATATCCAGGAAGAGGAGAGAAGTTAAATAAATTATTATAAGGAATTATAGTATATACATATACAGAGTGTCAGTTCCCTAGTTACAGTGGCTTAAGTTTATGATGATGCAAGAGTGATAAGAAACTATCCTTTAAATTTTGATCTTACAGGGTGGAGGAGAAAGCTTGGTTATGTAAAAGACTTTCATGTCTGAGTCTCCAAAGTCCCAGGTTCAATTCCCAGCACCATTATATATGAGACTCTGTTCTATCTCTCTCTGATTAAAATAAACAAAACACAATATATCTATTTGAAACTGATATCCTCTCAGGCTACAAATGTATCATATAATAATTTCTCTTTTAAAAACATTTATTTGTTTATTTTTGATATAGAGAGAAAGACACTGAGAAGAGAGGGAGGATAGAGAAAGAGACCTGCAGCACTTCCAGAAGTGTTACTGTTTCTCCCTCTCCCTCTCCCTACCTCTCTACCTCTTCCCCTCCCCCTCCCCCACCCCTCCTCCTCCTCCTCAACAACAAAAGCCCTGGACCAGATGGCTTCACAAAAGAATTCTGCAGGCTTTTACATAGGACCCGTTCCCTGAAGATGGCAGACTGAGAAGCTGCTAGTGGTTGAGCTCTGACCATATCTCCTGGAAACAGTAGGATTTTCTGCCTTTAGTAGGCCAGTCAATAAGGGGTCCTAGCGGTGACACCAAGGAGGTGACTATAACTTAATTTGGGTTAAGAATTAGAGTAGGAAAAAAGGGGAAAATTTTTTTTTCCTTTTAATTTTTAAGCATACCTCCTCCCCTTCCCCCCACCTCCATAACCAGTTCCTGGGGACCAGCTGCTAGCAGGCTCCCCCGCTAGGAGCTTCCTTCTTTACCAAATTCCTGTCCCACCAGGGAGTATTATTCATTCTAAGGCTATAACCTTCTGAAACCTCTGGCCTTTTTTCTTTCTAAGTAGCCAACGCCCCCACCTCACCCCGCATAGCGAATTAAATAATTAAAAATAAATAAATTAAAAAAAACCCTTTCCTTTCACTGCTCTTTTATGACTGTTCTTTTTCTTATCTTTTTCTTTTTTCTCTCTCTCTCTTTCTTTTTTTTTTCTTTTTCTCATTCTTGTCATCCATTCTTCCTTAATCCTACAGCTTCCAAAGCCACAGCCCACAGCCCCCACACAACCAAACAGTGTGCTTTTTTGAATTCACTGATACACATTTGGGAATTATTTTGGGGAAGAATTCTGACTCAGTGTGGACTCTCACTGCGAGTGTCTCTGCTCAACTTCCCTTCCTCCTTGAGCCACCCATAGAATATACAGTGGATAGTAGATTTGCATAACTGTCTATTTCAGCTATCCTTGTCTAGTCCTGAGGGTTTTATATTTTTCTCATTCTTAACAATCTGCTGCCTCTGATCACAAGGTTTGAGGTAATCTCGGACAGGGTTTTTATTTTATTTTATTTTATTTTACCCTGCTCTATTTTACTATTAATATTATATAAAGGCATATATCTTCCCCCCCGTTTAGGTTGATCAGAATTAACTCTTAGCATATATTTCAGTGCTAGGGTAGTGGGCATCTTATCTATTGTGGGAGGAACTTGTCTCCTCAATCCTACCTCCTCTACAGACTCTCCCCTCCCACCCTCCCCCACCTAGCTAATCAAAAAATTAAATTAAATTAAATTAAATTAAAAATAAAGTAATAAAAAAACCCTTTCCTTTCACTGCTCTTTAATTACAGCTCTTTTTCTTATCTTTTCCATTTTCTCTCTCTTGTCTCTTCTTTCTTTTTCTTTTTTTTTTTTATCTTGTCATACACTTCTTCCTTCTTCATTTCCTTTCTGAATTTGTGAATTATTTTGGGGAAGAAATCTGACTCAGAGTGGACTCTCTATGTGTGTATCTCTGCTCGACTTCCCTTTCCCCTCTTGTTACCCCTAGAATATACAGTGGATAGTAGATTTGCATAACTGTCTATTCTTGCTATCCCTTCTTTCTTTTCTCTTTCTTCTTCACTGGGATTTGGTTACTATGTTTTCACGGACTGGAGAAATTGCTTGGCTAACTGGTAATGATTAAACTGCTTCAATAGTTGCTTCAGTTGCTACTGAGATTGGTGAGTGCAATTGTCATAAAGGTATTTAGGACAGTGTTGCTTGTACTCAAGACACAAAAACTGAGGAACAAAGAGCATAAAAAAATAAACACATAAATCAAAAAATGGGTAGATCAAAAACAAATAAAACTGCTACCCCAATGAATGAAGACAAGAGCCCAGAAGAAATTACAAATCAGCCAGAAGTAACCATAGATAAGAAAAGTATGCAAGCAATAATAAACTTATTAATCACAGAAATGAAAACAACATTGGAGGAAAGGAATGGCAGTATTAGGGAAACAACAGTTGAGACCCCCAAGGAAAATACTGATTATCTTGAGGCAATTGGAGAACTGAAAGCTGGAATAGCTGTAATGAAGAAAGAAGCTGAGGCAAAGGAAAGCAGACTAACAGAAAACAGAAGCAGAAAACAGAATTAGTCAGACAGAGGATGGGTTAGAGAAAGCAAAGATTGAGAGACACTGAAAACAACAACAGAGACATATGGGGTGATCTCAAAAGAAGTAACATTCGTATAATTGGCCTTCCAGAGGAAGAAAGAGAGGAAGGGGAAGCAAACATTCTAGAGGAAATAATAGAAGAAAACTTCTCAGACCTGAATAATAGAAAGGACATCAAGATTCAAGAGGCCCAGAGAGTTCCAAACAGAATCAACCCAGACATGAAGACACCAAGACACATCATAGTCACAATGAGAAGAAGTAAGGATAAAGAAAGGATCCTAAAGGCTGCAAGAGAGAAACAAAAAGTCACATAAAAGGGAAAACCCATAAGATTATCTGCAGACTTCTCCACTCAAACTCTAAAAGCCAGAAGGGAATGGCAAGATATCTATCGAGCCCTGAATGAAAAAGGGTTTCAACCAAGGATAATATATATTGCTAGACTTTCATTCAAACTAGATGGAGGGATCAAAACCTTCTTAGACAAACAACAGTTAAAGGAGGCAACCATCACCAAGCCGGCCCTGAAAGAGGTTCTAAAAGACCTCTTATAAACAAGAACATCACTATAATATTTGCAATATATCAGATAAAACAAAATTTTTTTGAACAATGGCACTACAATACATTAAATCCATAATATCAATAAATGTCAATGGCTTAAACTCACCCATCAAAAGGCACAGGGTGGGGGGATGGATCAGAAAACATAACCCAACCATATGTTGTTGCAAGAATCCCATCTGTCACAAAAAGATAAACACAGACTTAAAGTGAAAGGATGGAAAACTATCATACAGGCTAATGGACCACAAAAAAGGGCAGGAACATCCATTCTCATCTCAGACACGATAGATTTTAAATTAAATAAAGTAACAAAAGATAGGCAAGGACATTACATAATGATTAGAGGATCAATCAGCCAAGAAGACTTAATAATTATTAATATCTATGCACCCAATGAGGGACCATCTAAATACATTAAGCACCTACTGAAAGACTTTTAAAAATACATCAATTGTAATACAATAATAATGGGAGACTTCAATACCCCACTCTCACACTTAGACAGATCAACAAAGCAGAGAACCAATAAAGTAACAAGAGAATTGAATAAAGAGATTAACAGACTAGACCTTTTGGACATTTTCAGAGTTCTTCACCCCAAAAAACTAGAATACACCTTCTTTTCAAATTCATATAACACATACTCAAGGATAGACCACATGTTAGGCCACAAAGACAGCATCAATAAATTCAAGAGCATTGAAATCATCCCAAGTATCTTCTCAGACCACAGTGGAGTAAAACTAACATTTAACAACAAACAGAAAATTATTAAAAGACACAGAATTTGGAAACTAAACAACATACTCCTTAAGAACCACTGGGTCAGAGACTCACTCAATCAGGAAATTCAAATGTTCCTGGAAACAAAAGAAAATGAAGACAGAACCTATCAAAATATTTGGGACACAGCTAAAGCAGTACTGAGAGGGAAACTTATAGCCATACAATCACATATTAAACACCAAGAAGAAGCTCAAATGAACGACCTTACTGCACACCTCAAGGACTTAGAGGAAGAGGAACAAAGGAACCCTAAAGCAACCAGAAGGACAGAAATCACTAAAGTTAGAGCAGAAATAAACTACTTCAAAAATAAAAGAACCATACAAAAGATCAATGAAGCCAAATGTTGGTTCTTTGAAAGATTAAACAATTTGACAAACCCCTAGCCAGACTCAACAAACAAAAAAGAGAGAAGACTCAAATTAATAGAATTGTAAACGATGGAGGAGATATCACAACTGACACCACAGAAATCCAGAGAATCCTGCGAAACTTCTATAAAGAACTATATGCCACCAAGCTAGAGAATCTGGAAGAAATGGAACAATTCCTAGAAGCATATGCCCTTCCAAAACTGAACCAAGAAGAACTACAAAATTTAAATGCATCAATCACAGACAAAGAAATTGAAACTGTTATTAAGAATCTCCCAAACAACAAAAGTCCTGGACCAGATGGCTTCACAAACGAATTCTACAAAACATTCAGGAAACAGTTAATACCCATACTTCTTACGCTTTTCCATAAGACTGAAGAAACAGGAATACTCCCTTCCACCTTCTATGAAGCCAACATCACCCTGATAACAAAAGCTGATAGGGACAGAACAAAAAAGGAAAACTATAGACCAATATCTCTGATGAACATAGATGCCAAAATATTAAACAAGATCTTGGCCAACCAGATACAGCAACATATCAAAAAGATTGTTCATCATGACCAAGTGGGATTCATCCCAGGAATGCAAGGCTGGTTCAACATCCATAAGTCAATCAGTGTCATTCACCACATCAATAAAAGCAAAGCCAAAAACCACATGATTATCTCAATAGATGCAGAGAAAACCTTTGACAAAATCCAACACCCATTCATGCTCAAAACTCTACAATAAATGGGAACAGATGGGAAATTCCTCAAGATAGTGGAGTCCATATATATCAAACCTACAGCCAACATCATACTCAATGGACAGAAGCTGAAAGCATTCCCCCTCAGATCGAGGACTAGATAGGGCTGTCCACTGTCAGCGTTACTCTTCAACATAGTATTGGAAGTTCTTGCCATAGCAATCAGGCAAGAGAAAATAATCAAAGGAATACAGGTTGGAAGGGAAGAAGTCAAGCTCTCAATATTTTCAGATGATATGATACTATACATAGAAAAACCTAAAGAATCCAGCAGAAAATTACTGGAAGTTATTAGGCTATATAGCAAGGTATCAGGCTACAAAATCAATGTACAAAAATCAGTGGCATTTCTTTATGCAAACACTAAATCTGAAGAAGAAGACATCCAGAAATCACTCCCATTTACTGTTTCAGCAAAGTCAATCAAATACCTAGGAATAAAGTTGACCAAAGAAGTGAAAGACTTGTATGCTGAAAACTATGAGTCGCTACTCAAGGAAATAGAAACTGATACCAAGAAATGGAAAGATATCCCATGCTCATGGATTGGAAGAATAAATATCATCAAAATGAATATTCTCCCCAGAGCCATAATCAAATTTAATGCAATACCCATCAAAGTTCCACCAAGCTTCTTTAAGAGAATAGAACAAACACTACAATCATTTATCTGGAACCTGAAAACACCTAGAATTGCCAAAACCATCTTGAGGAAAAGAAACAGAAATGGAGGCATCACACTCCCAGACATTAAACTATATTATAAAGCCATCATCATCAAAACAGCATGGTACTGGAACAAAAATAGGCACACAGACAAGTGGAACAGAATTGAAAACCCAGAAATAAATCCCCACACCAATGGACATCTAATCTTTGATAAGGGGGCCCAAAGGATTAAATGGAAAAAGGAGGCTCTCTTCAATAAATGGTGCTGGGAAAACTGGGTTGTAACATGCAGAATGAAATTGAACCACTTTATCTCACCAGAAACAAAAATCAACTCCAAATGGATCAAAGACCTAGATGTCAGACCAGAAACAATCAAATACTTAGAGGAAAACATTGGTAAAACACTTTCCCACCTACACCTCAAGGACATCTTTGATGAAACAAACCCAATTGCAAGGAAGACTAAAGCAGAAACAAACCAATGGAACTACATCAAATTGAAAAGCTTCTGCATATCCAAAGAAACTATTAAACAAACAAAGAGACCCCTCACAGAATGGGAGAAGATCTTCACATGCCATACATCAGACAAGAAACTAATCACCAAAATATATAAAGAGCTCAGCAAAGGTAGCATCAAAAAGCAAATGACCCCATCCAAAAATGGGCAGAGGATATGAACAAAACATTCACTACAGAGGAGATCCAAAAGGCTAACAAACATGAAAAACTGCTCTAGGTCACTGATTGTCAGAGAAATGCAAATTAAGACAACACTAAGATACCACCTCACTCCTGTAAGAATGGCATACATCAAAAAGGACAGCAGCAACAAATGCTGGAGAGGTTGTGGGGACAGAGTAACCCTTTTACATTGCTGGTGGGAATGTAAATTGGTACAGCCTCTGTGGAGAGCAGTCTGGAAAATTCTCAGAAGGCTAGACATGGACCTTCCATAAGATCCAGTAATTCCTCTCCTGTGGTTATACCCCAAGGACTCCATAACACCCAACCAAAAAGAGGTCTGTACTCCTATGTTCATAGCAGCACAATTCATAATAGCTAAAACCTGGAAGCAACCCAGGTGCCCAACAAGAGATGAGTGGCTGAGAAAACTGTGGTATATATACACAATGGAATACTATGCAGCTATCAAGAACAATGAACCCACCTTCTCTGACCCATCTTGGACAGAGCTAGAAGGAATTCTGTTAAGTGAGCTAAGTCAGAAAGATAAAGATGAGTATGGGATGATCCCACTCATCAACAGAATTTGAGGAAGAAGATCTGAAAGGGAAACTAAAAGCAGGACCTGACCAAATTGTAAGTAGGGCACCAAAGTAAAAACCCTGTGGTGAGGGGTAGACATGCAGCTTCCTGGGCCAGTGGGGGGTGGGAGGGTTGGGTCACAGTCTTTTGGTGGTGGGAATGGTGTTTATGTACACTCCTAGCAAAATGTAGACATATAAATCAGTAGTTAATTAATATGAGAGGGGGAAAATCAGTTGTATGTCTCAAAGTTTCTCAAAACACAAACTGAATCTTTTTAATATATAGGATGTGTATTTGATATGTGGACTCTCTCAAAAGCCTAGACCAAGTAGATCAGAAGCATCCAATAGCACAGCTATATACAAGATACTAGGTACTGTACAACAAACCCTAACAAAAGGACTTTTCAAAGTTAACCCAATTACCAAATAATGTGATGATAACATTAACTGTCGATTGTTTTTTTGAACCCTAAGACAGCAGGAACCTCATATCTCCACTATAGAGCCCCTACTTCCCCCAGACCTGGAACCCTTGGATAGGGCCTACTTTCCCGTATGCATCTCCCAATCCAAACCAAATAATATTGCATCTGCCGATCACAACCTAACCAACGCAACGATTAACACCTCAACATGCTTCACTTCAGACTGTGTCCAGAGACTTCACGTGTGGAATGATAACCCTTCAACTTCATTACTCGGGTGAGACCTTTCCTTTCATTTTATACTCTAATTTCATCTCAGGTGGTTCACTTTCTAACAAAGTCCCAAAACCTAGATATACACCAGTTTCTGTGAGAGAGAGCATATGTTCACACGTATCCATAAACTACTGCAAAATATAAACCTGAAAGCAGAAGTACACTAGAGTTTGCAGTGATTACCTCCCTAACACTTCCTCTCCACTATTCCAAGCTTTGGGTCCATGATTGCTCAACAATTTGTTTGGCTTCATATGTTAACTCTCTTTTCCGTCACCAGGTTCCAGATGCCATCAGGATGCTGGCTAGGCTTCCCTGGATTGAAGACCCCACCAATGTGTCTTGGTGCTTAGCCTCCCCAGAGACACACCCTACTAGGGAAAGAGAGAGAGGCAGTCTGGGAGTATGGACCGACCAGTCAACCCCCATTTTCAGCGGGGAAGCAATTACAGAAGCCAGACCTTCTACCTTCTGCAACCCACAATGACCTTGGGTCCATGCTCCCAGAGGGATAGAGAATGGGAAAGCTATCAGGGGAGGGAGTGGGATATGGACATTGGGTGGTGGGAATTGTGTGGCGTTGTACCCCTCCTACCCTATGGTTTTGTTAATTAATCCTTTCTTTAAAAAAATAAATAAATAAAATAAAAATAAATTAAAAAAAGAATTCTGCAAAACCTTCAGGAAACAGTACCTATACTTCTAAAGCTCTTCCACAAGATCAAAGAGGAACACTCCCTTCCACCTTCTATGAAGCCAATATCACCCTGATACCAAAAGCATATAGGGACACAACTAAAAAGCCTAACTACAGGCCAATATCTCTGATGAAAATAGATGCCAAAATATTAAACAAGATCCTGGCCAACCGGATACAACGGTACATCAAAAAGATTGTTCATCAAGATCAAGTGGAATTTATCCCAGGAATGCAAGGCTGGTTCAACATACATAAGGCAATCAATGTCATTCACTGCATCAATAAAAGCAAAACCAAACACCACATGATTATCTCAATAGATGCAGAGAAAACCTTTGACAAAATCCAACACCCATTCATGCTCAAAACACTACAGAAAAAAATGTGAATAGATGGGAAATTCCTCAAGATAGCGGAGTCCATATATAGCAAACCTACAGCCAACATCATACTCAATGGACATAAGCAGAAAACATTCCCCCTCAGATCAGGTACAAGACAGGGATGTCCATTATCACTATTACTCTTCAACAGAGTATTGGAAGTTCTTGCTATAGCAATAAGGCAAGAGAAAGAAATCAAAGGAATACAGGTTGGAAGGGAAGAAGTCAAGCTCTCACTATTTGCAGAGGATATGATAGTATACATAGACAAATCTAAAGAATCAGCAGAAAACTACTGGAAATTATTAGGCAATATAGCAAGGTGTCAGGCTACAAAATCAGTGTACAAAATCAGTGGCATTTCTTTATGCAAACACTAAATCTGAAGAAGCAGATATCCAGAAATCAGTCTTATTCACTCGTGCATATCAATAAAACACCTAGGAATAAACCTGATCAAAGAAGTCAAAGACTTGTATACTGGAAACTATGAGTCACTATTCAAGGAAATGGTAAATGATACCAAGAAATGGAAAGACATCCCATGATCATGGATTAGAAGTATAAATATCATCAAAATGAATATTCTCCCCAGAGACATATTCAAATTTTATATGATACCCATCAAAGTTCCACCAAGCTTCTTTAAGAGAATAGAACATAAACTGCCATCATTTATCTGGAACCAAAAAACACATAGAATTGCCAAAACAATCTTGAGGAAAAGAAACAGAAATGGAGGCACTGAATTCACATATCTCAAACTATATTATAAGACCATGATCATCAAAACAGCATGGTACTGGAACAAAAATAGGCACACAGACAAGTGGAACAGAATTGAAAGCCCAGAACTAAACACCACCTATGGACATCTAATCTTTGATAAGGGGGGCCAAAGTATTAAATGGAATAAGGAGGCTCTCTTCAATAAATAGTGCTGGGAAAACTGGGTTGAAACATGCAGAGGAATGAAACTGAACCACCTTATCTCACCAGAAAGAAAAATCAACTCTAAATGGATCAAGTACATGGATGTTAGACCAGAAACTATCAAACACTTAGAGTAAAACATTGGTGGAACACTTTCCCACCTAAACCTCAAGGACATCTTTGATGAAACAAACCCAATTCCAAGGAAGACTAAAGCAGAAGCAAATCAATGGAACTACATCAAATTGAAAAGCTTCTGCACAGCCAAAGAAACTGTCACACAAACAAAGAGACCCCTCACAGAATGGGAGATCTTCACATGCCATACATCAAACAAGAGACTAATCACCAAAATACACAAAGAGCTTAACAACAAAAAAGCAAATAACCTAACCAAAAATGGGCAGAGGATATGAACAGAACATTCACTACAGAAGAGATCCAAAAGGCTAACAAACACATGAAAAATTGCTCCAGGTCGCTGACTATCAGAGAAAGGAAACAACATTGAGATACCACCTCACCCCTGAGAGAATGGCATACATCAAAAAGGACAGCAGCAACAAATGCTGGAGAGGCTGTGGGGACAGAGGAACTCTTCTGCACTGCTGGTAGAAATGTAAATTGGTCCAGCCTCTCTGGAGAGCAGTCATGAGAACTCTTACAAGTCTAGACGTGGACCTTCCATTTGATCCAGTAATTCCTCTCCTGGGGAAATACCCCAAGGATTCCAAAACACCCAACCAAAAAGATATGTGTACACCTATGTTCATAGCAGCACAATTCGTAATAGCTAAAATCTGGAAATAACCCAGGTGCCCAACAACAGGTGAGTAGCTGAGAAAGCTGTGATATATACACACAACGGAATACTATGCAGCTATTAAGAACAATGAATCCACTTTCTCTGATCCATCTTGGACAGAGCTAGAGGGAATTATTTTATGTGAGCTAAGTCAGAAATATAAAGATGAGTCTGGGATGATCCCACTCATAAACAGAAGTTGTGAAATAAGAACAGAAAGGTAATCTAAAAGCAGGATTTGACTAAATCTGCAGTAGGGCACCAAAGTAAAATCTCTGGGGTGAGGGTGAGGGTGGATATTTGGCTTTCCGGGGTGGCCAGGGAGTGGATGGATGGGATGGAACACAGTCTTTTGGTGTTAGGAATGGTGTTTATGTAAACTCCTATTAATTTGTAGTCATATAAATCACTATTTAATTAATATGAGAGGGAAAATTGATTGTATGTCCCTAATTTTTAAAGCACAGACTGAGTCTTTTAATACATAGGCTGAGTCTTTGATATGTTGACTCTCTCAAAAGCCTAGGACAGGGAGAACAGGAGCAACCGGTGGCACAGCTATATACAAATAATGTCAAAGGATGTAAATTATGGTGATGCTGTGTATGATAAAGCAAATCCTATCAAAGGGATTTTTCAAAGTTAACCCAATTGCCAAACAATGTGATTATAGCAATAACTAGCTATTGTCTTCTTAAACCCTAAGATTTCTCCCAGTCCTGGAACCTCTAGGGTGGGATGCACTTTCCTGCATGTTTCTCTCAATTCATACCAAATGATATTGCATCCGCCGACCCCAACCTAATCAATGCAAAGAGTACCACCTCAGCATGCTTCACCTCAGACGGTGTCCAGAGATGTCAAGCATGAAATGCCGACCTTTCAGCTTCATTACTCAGGTGAGACCTTTCCTTTCATAATATTCTTTAATTCCATTCCAGGAGGTTCACTTTGTAACAAAGTCCCAAAACCTGGATATAGATCAGGTCCTCTGAGATAGAGCATATGTTCACATGTATCCATAAATTAGGGCAAGATATATACCTGAAAGCAAAAATATACAATAGTCTGTAGTGAGTCAGTATCAAGTTCCTAATGAAACAGTATCTAATTAGACTTAGATACCCTTCTCACCTACTTCCTATTACAGTTCTCTCACTCACTCCAAAGCTAACCATAGCAAAACAAGGACTGCAAAAGCTGAATAAGGGTAAGATACTGGTATACGTTAACAATGACTCTTTAGTCACTATCAAGCCACCCCATCAGCTGGGTCCCTAATCGGAGAGTTCTGAGATTCCCAAACAGACTTGATGGGCCTAGACCTCATATAAATCCCTCTCTCCATTGTTAAAGATCATCTCTATCAGGAACAACAAACAAGACCCCTTTGTGGGCCCCCATAGGACCTTGCCCTCAACTTCTATCAACAACGGTAGAGAATGTTCCATCCTCTGAAAGAATGGACAACATACTCTATGCTACACCTGAGGAAGATGGGTCAGTATTGGAGCAGCTTGGAATGTTCCTACTTATGACCACAGAATGTGAACTCAGATCTACAGGGATGCAGAGGTTACATAGGCTCCTAAGCTGAATATAGGCCACAGATCACATCAAATCGATTGGGTTTATAGTCAACAATATGTATTCCTCTTCCCATATTAGGGAGCTATTCTCTTCCCTGATCCAGCTTTCTAGTCCCTTTTCCAGCCATGATATCACCTCCCCAGACAATAACTTGGATCCACCTGCATATCAGATTTCAGGCTCAGAGAAAAACAACAACAACAACAACAACAAAACTAGCATAGCTACAGGCCCTTTGAAATATAACTAAAATATGACTGCTAACTATTTACAAAATGGAGGACCCCCCAACTCTTCATCTGCACTATTATAGACTTTAGGTCCATGATTGTTCAATAATGTGCTTGGCTTTGTATGTTAACTATATTTTCAGCCACCAGGTCCTAGTTGCCAGCATGATGCTGAACAGACTTCCCTGGACCCATCAACATGTCTTGGAGCTCCGCTTTCCCAGAGCTCCACCCTACTAGGGAAAGAGCAAGGTAGGCTGGGTGTATGGAATGACCAGTCAATGTCCATGTTCAGAGGGGAAAGCAATTACAGAAGCCAGACCTTCCACCTTCTGCATTCTACAATGACCTTGGGTCCATACTCCCAGAGGGATAAAGAATAGGAAAGCTATCATGGGATGGGATGAGATATGGAAATCTGGTGGTGGGAATTGTACCCCTCTTATCCTATGGTTTTGTTAATGTCTCCTTTTTTATATTCATTTTTTAAAATATTTTTATTTATTTATTTATTTATTACTGGATAGAGACAGAGATAAATTGAGAGAGAAGGGGAGATAGTGAGGGAGAGAGACAGAGAGAGACACCCGCAGCCCTGCTTCACCACTCGTGAAATTTTCCCCCTGCAGGTGGAGACCATGGGCTTGAACCTGGGTCCTTGTGCACTGTAGTGTGTGCACTTAACCAGGTGTTCCACTGTCTGGCCCCTTAATGTCTCCTTTTTTAAATAAATAAAAATATATATTTACTTCAATGAGAAAGACATATATATGTATACATGGAGAGGGAGTGAAAAAGGGGAGAGAAAGAGGGAGAGAGAAGGAGAGAGAGGAGGGGCAGGGGAGGGGGAGGGAAAGGGAGACGGAGAGAGAGGGAAAAAGAGAGGGAAAGAGAGAGGGGAAAAAGAGAGGGAGAGGGAGAGGGAGAGGGAGAGGGAGAGGGAGAGGGAGAGGGAGAGGGAGAGGGAGAGGGAGAGGGAGAGGGAGAGGGAGAGGGAGAGCGAGAGGGAGAGGGAGAGGGAGTTAAGTGGGAGAGAGATACCCAAGAATTTCTCAGCTCTGGCTTAGGTCATTAGGGTGGTGCTGGGGATTGAACCCAGGACCCTGGAACCTCAAGCATGAAAATCTTTCTATTAACCCTTATTCTGTCTCTTTGGCCCATGCACAAATATATCTTTATCATAGACAAATGTCTACTCTCTTTTTAAGAGAGAACAGCAGGTTGTAAAAAATAATAATGGCTTTATGATTATATAAGTGGTACATGTGTGAATCCACAAGTGTTTTTAAGGTATTTTATTCAGGATAAGCTAACAACTGTAGCCCCAGGGATTAAACAAAGGGCAGTTTTATTCTGTTCTCTTATCATGGTCAGATACTGGCCTATAGGGAAGTCCTGCTTCACTTGATTAGCCAAGAGCCCTGGCTTCCATCAGACTCAGTTGTCCCCTAGAATCTTGAAGTCCCCTACTGCATCCTCTGTATCTGTCCATCAGAAGGGAGAAGAGATGGTGGAATTGGGGTATTGTAAGGGTCAGTTCTGAAGGTGGCATGGTTCAAGTTCTCTTGTATTATTGTTAACTAAACTACAGCCATGTGACCACTCTTAACTGCAGATTGGGGCTGGACAAGGCAGTTTGGCTCTCTACCCAGCAGCCAGCCAGTTTCTTTCCTTAAAGGAAATGGAAACAGAGTAAAAATCCAAAGGAAAGCTGCAAAGATAACTCACCAAGTAGGGCACCTGCCTTTCCCAGTTAACAGTGCTGGCACCACATGGGAGATGCTGGGGTCTCTTTCCTTCATTCTTCTTCTCTACACTCCACTGAGCCCCCAATGAGAAAACAAGGAACTACATGTTCCATGCAATAAATCAGTCAGTCAGTCAATATTCAAAGTGTCTGGGTTTTGGTAAAAATATTTAGGGTCAACTCTGCTTCTTTTCCTCTTCTGTTTTGCTAGAATTTATCCTTAAGAACACATATAACTTTTTAATTTTTAAGTAAGGAGAAATTATCCCAATAATGTTATTTACACTTTCTTGGTCACACAGAGGAACCAGGCACATCCCCTACACCCAGGTGGTTCAATCTGGCACTTATGATATGGGTCCTTCATGTAATTTTGGGCCTAGCCAGTCCCTGTTGTATCCCTGAGCCCTCCCTCAGGCCTCTAAAGACACAAGCAACTGCTCCAGAAACAGTTCTGGGACCTTCCCTGTGCCCTGGGAGGACTCAACTCAGCACATCCTCCCCAACCCTAGTCCTGTCACTTTCCAAAAGGACCTGTTTTTGTCAGTCTGGTGCACAAACTTGTCCCATCACTCAGCGGAGTCTTCTTCCCACACCACCATTTGTCACTGTCAGCCTGGGGAGCAATTATATCCCATCCAGCCAGAAACGTACAGACAGCGGCATCACACGTGAGATGACAAGCAGGCTCGCTGTCTCTAAAGCATTGTCATCCCCGTCATGCCCAGCTGTGACTGAGCCTCTGGGCAAGATGCAGCTCCAGTCTGGGAGGGATGGCAAATCAATTGGGGGCCCGTAGAGGGTCTCTCTTATCCTCGATCATCACTCCCTCTTTTTCAAGGAGAATGAAGGAATTTGAAGGAAAAGCTGTCCTCTGACTTGGAACATTTGTAAAAAACTTCAGATAAAATGCCCTCATAGAAATGTATGAGGTAGAAACACATCTCTGTGGATCATCTGGCCAGTCAGTCTGCCAGGCAGAAGGCTTGTGGATCACAGGAATGAGCATGGGCTGGTGTGACAGTCAAGGCAGAGCTGGCCATGAGCTGACCTAAACAGCTGTATCATCCTGGGTAAGCACTGTAAGCTCCCTGCCTATAGGATGGCAAGGACAACACGTGTCCTTTCTCTGCTTGTATTAATGCAACTTCTTAGGCTTCATCTATGTGCCCATATCCTTCTGTGGTACAAACAATGAACTCACCACCAAATCCATCCGCTCTTCCATTGCACAATGCAGAGAAACAGCTGCTTTGCGGAGACTATGTCCATAGTATAAAGTTTAGCATAAGGCGCAGAAACCCACGACTAGTTTTCACAGAAGAAATGTGACCTGAGGTGATGTAGATGGGACTGCACTGCACCCTTCACAAGCCTCACATGCGCCCTCTCCAGGCTTGTGCCCCTTTGTAGCCTGCGGGGTCTGCTTGGATGACCAAGACAGCCTAAGAGACCGTGCGTTGAGTCTGTCAGAATGTAGGCCCCTGAGTGAATAAGAAGAGGACTGTTCATCCTACCTGTCTAGAAGGAGCAAAATTACTGAGTCAATTAATTCATTTTAAAGGTATACAGGATGGAAGGTAGAGGGTTCAGTGATTCAGATCATCATTTGCATATGTGAGATCCCAAATTCAATCCACAGCACCACATATATTGGATGATGCTCTGGTGTTCTCTCTCTCCCTCTCTCTCTCTCTCTCTCTCTCTCTCTCTCTCTCTCTCTCCCTATCTTTCTCTCTTTCTTCTTCCTTTACCTTTTTTATTCCCTTCCTTACATTAATAAATATTTTAACAAGAACCTCAGTTTAAAATGCCAGTGAAATATGGACAAAATTTGCTGTTTGGTTGTGATAATCCACCAGCATTAGAGTGTGAGTCTTGACAGGTATACCAAGGAATTGCAAGGTATTAATATATGGGGACACAGGGCTGTGCATAGATGAGAGCTCTCTATATACCCAAAGTATTCCCAAACTAAAATCTGATCTGTAAAAACACACTACAGGATCAGGAGACAGCTCACCCAGTACAGTGCATGCCTTACTGTGTGAGCCCCTGGGTTTGAGCTCTGGAACCACACAGGAACACTGTACACAGCACTGGGGTAGCTCCACGGATGGATGGTGGAGTAGTGGCATGGTATATCTCTCTGCCTCTCTCCTTCTGTAAAAAACAAAACAAAAGCAAACAAACAAAAAAAAGAGTTGATCTAGGGAGGACACCCCAGACATATGATGTGCATACAAGGCCCTGGGTTTATTCTCTAATTATGGGGGATAAAATAGCATGTCAACTGCATTGACTCATTATATGACTGGATCTATTTGCAACTGTAGCTGAGCCTAACCAAATGCAGTCCTCACCACCCATTAAAGTCTTTGTTACAAATTGAGACTCCACTATGATTCTGTCATCTCTAGGAAGCTTTCTATGATCCCTGGGGTGTGGGGTACTCCTCTACTCAAGAGAAGTTACTAAAAGACCTGCCCATCTTCAAAAGCAGCATGAATTCAGGAGTCTCGCCTTGATAGTTACAACATTTTTTATGGTGCTCAGAGACAGTTTCCTGTGAATTAATGCCAACATCACCTATTTGCTGTGAACATTCACTATACGAACCAGAGTGAAGCTGCTTCATTAACTCTGGAGTACTGTACAGATACAGAAGATGATTAATCTGCTGCCAAGTATTTATTGAACTTCAAGCCTGCTTTACAGTTGTGATCTGTTTTTTTCTGGTGGACTACAGGCTTTACATTGATACACAGTATTTGGTCTCATTACTGTAGTTGTCTTAATTAGTATTGATGCAGCAACATGGTTTAAATAGTCAGTTCAGTGCTTGGCATCTGACTCCCAAAGACATTAAAGGCAGGATGTTCCATTCACGGATTGCCTAGTAGGTGCCAGGCAGAATGTTCTGGGCACTTGGACTCCTATTATTTCACTGAATCCCAGAAGAACCCTTCACGTTGGTATTATTATCCTCTACTTCACAGATGAGGAAATTGAGAAGCAGAGAGAAAAGTGATGTGTTTACCACTGCTCACTTTGTAAGTGGACTTGGTTCTCCAAAGTCCACCTATAATCCACTTCCTTTTAAAATAGCATCTTGACACATGATTGATAACCCATCTCCACTAAGAGCCATCATAAAAATAAATCCAATTTCTTATATGCTCCTCTGGGTTGAACCTCCAATAAAAGTTGAATGCCAGAACTCAAACCAACTGATGTAAACTGAAGTCCACCTGTTGGAACTGGGGTTTCAGGTCAGAGGTGCCTTCCAAAGATGTCTGAGCTCCTAAACCTAGGAACCTTTAAATTTTCTGGAGTCACCTGGAAATAGGAGTAATATTCTAGGGGGTTGGGAGATAGCTACCCCATCAAGTAAAGTAAATGATTTACCATATATGGGGCTCCAGGTTCAAGACTCAGGAGCACATGTGAGCACCAAGGCACTGGGAGAAGCTTCACAGATGTTATAGTGCTGTGGTGCCTCTCACCTCACCTATCTATATAAAGAGTGAAAATATCAGACCAGGAGTGATAGAAGTGTAAATCAATGCATTCAGTACCACCTCAACATGTTTTACTTTGGATTGTGTCCAGAGATGCCAGGCATGGAATGTCAGCCCTTCGACTCTATTACTCTGGTGAGACCTTCCCTAGTTCATAAAAGTGAAATTTAAAGTGCATTATGGTAGTACACTTTCTAACAAAGCCACAGAACCTAGGTATAGACCAGGGCCCATTAGATACAGCACATGTGCCCATGTATCCATAAGTAAGGGGGAATATATACCTTAAAGTAAAAGCACAATAGTTTGCAGTCACTCAATAAGTACACAAGCAAGCAGAAAGACCTAAAAAAAAAAAAAAGACACCATAAAGTACTTAATCAAATAGTTTCTGTTTCTACTTAGACCTAGCTAAGGCTAACCTTGTCAGATAAAAGGACTACAAAAGCTGGATAAGGGCAAGACACTGGCATACTTTAATGATGGCTATTTTGGTCCCTACTAGGCCACACCATCATCTGCCCTAGTCAGGGAATTCTGGGATTTCTGCATAGACATGATGGGCCTGGACCTCTAACAGATCCCTCCCTTCACTGTCAGTGGTCATCTCCATCAAAAACAGCATCGTGGACCCCTATAGGTAGGGACTGCCCCACTCTCCAAAGGAAGGGGGTCAACGTAGTATGCCCCACTCAAGGAAGACAGGTCCTGAAATGAGTGCAGGCTAGAATGTTCCTAGTTATGACCATGGAATTTGAGCTCAGACCTAGAGGGACACAGAGGTTACACAGGCTCCTGTACTGAATATGAGCCTCAGATAAGATCAATGGGGTTTACAGTTAACATTATTTATATACTTTCTCCATATTTGGGAGCTCTTCTCTTCCCTGATTCAGCTTTCTAGTCCTATTTCCAGCTCTGACACTATCTTCCCAGACAATACCATTAGCCCACCTGCATGTTAGTGGTCAGGATGAGGCAAAATCTGGTAAAGTCACAGGCCTTTTGAAATATACCTAAACTATACTTCCCAGCTTTTTTCCAAAATGGAAACTTCAAATCTCATCTGCTATATTCTTACCTTTAGGTTCCTGATTATTAAACAATTTGGTCTGCTTTATATCTTAATGCTTTTTCAGCCACCAAATTGCAGAAGCTACCATGATTCCAATCGGACTTACCTGGGACTTAACTGGGACTTACCAATGTGTCCTGGATCCCCACCTCTCCAGAGCCCCACCCCACTAGGGAAAAATGAGAAACAGGCTGGGAGCATGGATCGCCCTGCCAATGCCCATGTTTAGTGGAGAAGCAAAATTACAGAAGTCAGACCTTCCATCTTCTGCACCCCATAATGATCCTGGGTCCATACTCTCAGAGGGATAAAGAATAAGCAAGCTTCCAATGGAGGGGACGGGATACAGCACTCTGGAAGTTGGAACTGTGTGGAATTGTACCCCTTTTATCCTGTGGTCTTGTGGATCACTATTAAATTAAAAAAAAAAAAAAGGAAAGAAAAAAAAGCATTTCATATGTGTGAAGTCCCGGTGCAACAGAGAAGATAGTGTAGAAAGAAGAGGAAAAGGAGAACATTTCAGCTTTCTGTATATTCTAGCACTGTAGTAAGCACTAAACAAATAATTCACTATGAGTTTCGGTGTCCCATACCTGCTTTCCTAGTACAGAACATGCTTTGAAGACAAGGATTTTCTCTCTCCTATTTTCACCTTGTACCTGAAAGGGTCTATCACAGTAATATATATATATATGTATATATATATATATATGTATATATATATATGTATATATATATACATATATATATATACATATACATATATATATATATTATAGTTACTGAAGAAAGGCATAAAACAATTATGTTATAGGAAAGCTGAGGGATGGCAGCATCTTGGGAAGTCTCTAAATGGACCACCTAAGGCTATGTGTATGCTATCACATGACCATCAGAAGCCTAACTTTGCCTCCTGTCTACTATTTAACCTACGGGGTGATTATTCTCCACTCTCTCTCATGCTCTACCATGATTCCTCAGAACACCCAGAAGGGGAGAGCTCTGTGCCACAAAAGGGTGGTGGGTTCTTTTCAGGCATGGAAAGGCTCTTTTACACCTTAATTCTTAATCCTGAGTCAGCATAGCTCGTACTTATTCTCATAGAACCTCCCGAGAGAAAAATAGTAACTATAATCCAGAAGTCATTACCCAGAGGCCTTGACTAATAACAATTTCTTGTCTTCTCCCCATCTCCTACATCCCCATACATGCTCTTATTCCTCTATATTTCAGGTTATATCCCCAGATGTCCAGGAAGTGAGGGCGCAAGGTGGCCACATCAGAAGAACACTCAAAATCTGAATCTCAGTGTAGGTTGACATGGGATACAGATGGGAGCTTATTACAAATGGTGCACCACACACTTGAGGAACAGCTTGGAACTGAGCAGGAAGGACACTACACTTCCCCACAGGGCTGGCTCTCAGCCCAGCTCCAGTGTTCAAAGTTGGGTGGTGCTGGAGCTTAAACCTGGGCAGTGCACATGAGAAGCGTGCACTCTGCCCAGTCAGCTATTTCTCCGCTCCTGGCTGAAAGTCTTTATACAGTGTTCACACTGCACAGCTATAGTCAGTGATTTGACCTTACTGAGTACTTGGAAAAGTCAGATACTCTGCTCAAAACTTTCTGTTAGTGGTCCTTATTAGGAGTTGTAATTAACAACCCTTCCTTTCACCCTGTAATATCCATGACAACTGCTATCATTAATCTATGGACATGTAAGTGATTATCAACTTAGTGGCTGATATACTGCTCATTAAGCGCTTAAGTTCACAATGGTGCCTTGTTCAGAACTCTACATCCAACACCTCTTGGAGGAAATAACACAAAAGACATGTCCCTTTCTCCCCCTCAAAATCACAGTATTTCTAGTAATAAAGCAAGTTAGATTAATGAGGGTTGTTGAGATAGCTCACGTGTGAGACTGCAAGCTTTTCCATGGGTGTAACCCACCTTGGAACCCCTGTTATACCACATGGGAAAACCATAGCACTGGGAGAAGCCTTCTTCTGGTGGTGTCTCTCCTTCTCTCACTCTTTCTCTACCTGAAAAAGTTAAACTTCTTTGGTACAGCCCCAACTGAAAGAAGAAAAAAATAAGAACTATGGGGTAGAAAGAATTATTAGTTCAAATTTTTCACCATTCTTTTACTGGAATCTTTGCTAAGTAACCTTCCAGTTCCTTCCACTAAAGGCATGGTGTGGCCTTAGACTTGACCTTGACTTGCTTTGGTTGGTAAAATATGGCCAAGGCAGCTGAATAGACCATGTTCCAGTTTTAACACTGATCCTTAAAGGGTTGTCTCATGTTTACATTCATCCTCTATGCCTCTGCACTCACCAGAAGTCATGGAGCCCTTACCAGCTCACTGGTCCCTAGAAGAGAAAGAGAGATCCCAGAATAGATACAGAGCTACAGAACTGTACCAAACATGGCCAGTTCAGAAGCCTCAGCCTAGACCCTGTCAAACTGCTGGTGGGTAAACAAGCTAAGATAGGGCACTCAGCCTGCAAGGCACATGAACCAAGTAAGTGCTCTATGCCACACTCCATTGGTTATTTTGGGCTTGATATCCTACATAGCAGTAGCTGACTGATGGAAATGAATTTGCTCATAGTGCAGACAGGAAACTGAGGATTCATCAGCAAGATGGAGTAAACTTGCCCAACATTTCACAGCAAGGACAGAAGCTAATATTTAAATTCAAAGCTGTCTGCTCTAAAATTGATGTGTTTCTCTCACCCCTTCATCCTCCGAAAGGCTCATTTACACCTGGCAGGACATCCAGCTTGTGTCATCAGTGTTAGGGGCATCTCCTCCATCTGTAGCTCCTCTAAAGTTGCAGAGAGGTGACCCCTGGGCAGATGCTAACCTGAGTCAGGGTATTACACCTGGGACTCCTGCTTGTCCTTGCTGAGTAACTGCCCTCCACTCCAGAACTCTTAGCACGTATAGATATTCCTCAGTTTAAATGTGTAAATGCCATTTCAAATAATCAACCAAATCCACAAGGTAGGGGAGCACCAGGTGATTAATGCATCTCTCAGGTGGAGAAAACCACTTAATCTTCAGCTGCAAGTTTCTGCCTCTACCAAACACAGTTCTAATCACCCACAAATGCACTGCCTGGTGGGCCTTTATTGCTTAATTATCAAGGTGAGAGGCTCGTAATTAATAAACCATTTACTCCTACATTTAGATGTTTCCAGGAAATGTTGCCCAAAGGAAAAAAAAATTCTTCCCAAGGAAATCACATCATTTGTCACATTACTCTGAATTTCCTGCTACCTGAGTAAGTTACTTAACTTCTGCCCAAACTCCTGCCTGCAGTTACCTAGAAGAGGCACAGTGAAAAACACCACTGCTTATCTGCTCTCCCCTAATTCACCACCAAACTGGCAATGAACTTGGTGCTATATTAAGATAGGACTTGGGAAAAAAATGATCCTATCATAACAACATAGCAATCACACAAGAACTAAAGTCCACCCAACAGTGATTCTGTAGATATGCTAATGCATATTGTAATGGACAAGTACAAGGAATTCAAGTACACACTTAGGATATATTTAATAATATATATGTCCTTTTAGAAAACTGTGGAATCCTTGCCATTTCTTTTAATATATACATATATATATATATATATATATATATATATATATATATATATATACTTATAGTATGTTACAAGATTATCAGATTACAATGCATAGTTCCACACCACATCCACCACCAAAGTTCTATGTCCCTACCCTCCCACTTCCCAAAGATAACTACCATAGTTCTTACAAGTCTTACAAAGGAATCCCTACTATTTCTAAGAGCGCACAATCATGATACTTTTTTTAAGGGTGCTGGCAAGGGATTTGGGGCTGTTAGCAGGATAATGAATTAGAGGTCTCAGCTCCGCTAATGAACTAATTTCAGTTCAAGAACACAAATTTTCATTTCACTTATGAACCAAGTAACTTTGTGGGTTACTAATAAAAAGCTTTAGTTGGATGTAAACATGAACACTGATGGAGCTGACTTGTTGTATACTAATGATGCCCATTTCCACAGGTGTCCCTTTGTACACACTGCTCAACATCCTGGCCTGGAGCCACTTAGGGAGGTCACATGCTGGGCAGGCATATAACAGGGATTTTGCAGATTAAGTTAACTAATTAGGTTAATTAAATTGAAGATCCTGAGGTGGGGAGATTAGCCTGGGTTATCCAGGTAGACCCATTATAATCACAGGAGTCTTTGTTAGTCTTTGAAAGGTGGAATTAGGAGGGAGAGAAGGGGAAAGAAAAAGAAGGGAGAGGAAGAGAGAGGGAAGGAATGGGAAAAGCAGAGTCAGAGAGATATGAAGTTGCTAAATTTCTAACTTTGAATATGGGGAATGAGGCCCCAAGTCCAGAAATGCAGAGACCTTCAGAAGCTGAAAAAAGCAAGGGAACAGATTCTCCCCTTGAACCATGAGAAAGGAAACATCCCACTGACACCTTAATTTTAACCCATTAAAGTACATTTCAGACTCAGGATCTCCAGAATTTTAAGATAATAAATGTGTATTTTTATATTTATTTAGTTAGTTTTTCTTCTTCTTCCTCCTCCTCCTCCTTCCTCTTCCTCTTCCTCCTCCTACTCCTTCTTCTTTTTGCCTCCTGGGTAGTCACTGCAGCTCCATGTCAGCACTAAGAAGGCCACAGCTACTGGTAGCTGTTTTTTTCCTTCCTCTCCTCTCCTCTCCTCTCCTCTCCTCTCCTCTCCTCTCCTCTCCTCTCCTCTCCTCTCCTCTCCCCTCCCCTCCCCTCCCCTCCTCTCCTATTCTTTCTTCCCTTTCTTCTTTCCATTTTTTCTTTTTATTTTTTCATTATTTTTATTATACTTGGTAGGACAGAGAGAAATTGAGAGGGGAGGGAGAGATAGAGAGGAACAAAGAAACACCTGCAGACCTGCTCCACCACTTATAAAGCATCCCCACTGCAGGTGGGGAGTGGGGGATTATGGGAGGTGAGTTAGTGACTGGAAACACACTATGTATGCTTAACTGGGTGTGCTACCACCTGGCTCCATAAATGTTTTGTGTATGTTTGTTTTGTTTTGTTTTACCTGAGCACTGCTCAGCTCTGGCTGATGGTGTTTCAGGGTGTTGAACCTAGAAACTCAGAGCCTCGGGCATGAAAGAAGTCTCTTTGCATAACCATATGCTATCTACTCTCTACCCAAATGTGTGTTTTAAGTCATCAAGTTTGTGGTTGTTTATTACAGCAGTCACAGAAAATCAATACAGATAGCCCTGATAGGAAACAACAAAAAGCTGAAACTGTACAAAGTTCATATTTCTAGTAGGATAGATTCCTGGAAATTAACTGGGTTAGAAAGTGTGATTTGGGGACTTCTTGATATATAATGCCAAACTGCTTTCACAGAGGGCTACATGGAACCTCTGAAAACACTCTAGAAAGAGGGCCTGATGTCCTAGGAAGGTGACCCACTTCTTTCCAACTCTGCTACCAACACTTTGGTCCATGCCACCTTCCACTGTGATCTCCTTTCCCGGAAAGTATAATTCTAGGATCCCTCATTGCTTCACCCTCTTCTGGAGCCAGAGGGCTCTCATTAGAATGTTTTGGCTCCCCACCTGCAGGGGAGTCGCTTCCCAGGCAGTAAAGCAGGTCTGCAGGTGTCTCTCTTTCTCTCCCCCTGTCTGTCTTCCCCTCCTCTCTCCATCTCTCTGTCCTATCCAACAATGATGGCATCAATAACAACAATAGTAACTACAATAACAATAAAAAAACAAGGGCAGCAAAAGAGAAAATAAATAAATAGAATGTTTAGCTTTCCAGCTCTTCAAAGATTTCCTTGCTCTTAGCATAAGGAAACATTGCCTAATCTGCACACACTCCTCCGCCCCCCAGCTCCTATTCCTGCACCTCAGTACTTTTGCACATGCCACTTCTTTGCCTTAAGGTGCTCAGTGTTTTCCCCTTCAGTCCTAGGTAGCTTCCTCTCACCCTTTGGAGCTCATAGGAAATGCCACTTCCTCAGGAAAGCCCTTCCTATCTGGGCAAAATCGACTTTTCATCTCCTGCTGTCATCCTTCTCCTCCATAGCACTCACCATGATTATAATTAATTAACTTTCTAATTAGTTATTTAACTTTTAATCAAAGCTTAATATCCCCACAGAAATGTGCACATGGAATAATCTCTACGAATTTACACAAGCTAAATGCACCTGTGTCGTAGCATCTAGGTCAAGAAACTGAACATTGAGCTGCATTCCAGGGCAACCCAGGAACCACCCCCCACCTCCACATGTCCTTTCCAGTCACTAACCCACCCCCACATAATGATCACCATAACTAAAGATTATGTCTACCTTGACCTCCAACGGTAGAGATCAACTCTTTTATAGAAACCAAATCTGTTACCAGTTTAATTTTTCATGCCTGTCATGAAAATTTGTTAAAATTTAAACTTCATGAGCACATAGTTTGCATCCTCCTTCTCTGCCTGCATGTCTGCAGTGGTCGGCATCTTTGCCTCAAGACATGTTTGCTAGGTAAAAACTGATCTATTTGATCAACCACTTCTTCTTCTTCTAGCATTTGCCCTTCTTCCGTAGCCAGTCAACAGCGTCAGGTTGAACCTGATGTAAAGTTTCGAGACCTCCTTTGAATCTGGAGAGGTGGCAGTCGTTGACTATGTGGGTCATAGTCTGTCTGTAGCCGCAGGGGCAGTTCGGGTCGTCTCTGGCTCCCCAGCGATGGAACATAGCAGCGCACCGGCCATGGCCTGTTCGATAGCGATTGAGGAGGGCCCAATCATAACGTGCTAGGTCAAAGCCGGGTTGACGCTTGCAGGGGTCTGTGATGAGGTGTTTGTTCTTTACCTCAGCTGACTGCCAACTCTGTTTCCAAGAGTCTGGAACAGAGAAGTTCAGTGTAGGCGTAGGGGACCAGATTGGGAGACGAGACGTCAAGCGTTGGACAGGGTGGGCGAAGACATCCGCGTATATTGGCAGGTCCGGTCGAGCGTAGACGTGGGAAATGAACTTAGATGATGCCGAATCCTGACGAATATCTGGTGGGGCGATGTTGCTAAGAACTGGCAGCCATGGAACCGGGGTGGAACGGATGGTTCCAGAAATTATCCTCATGGAGAAATATAATTTGGAATCGACCAAGTGGACATGGGGGCTACGGAACCATACTGGGGCACAGTATTCTGCAGTGGAATAGCATAATGCCAGAGATGATGATCGTAGTGTGGAAGCGCTCGCGCCCCATGAGGAGCTGGCCAGTCTTGCAATGATGTTATTCCTCGCGCCCACCTTTGCTGCAGTTTTTATGAGATGTTCGTGAAATGACAGAGTGTGATCGAGAGTAACGCCAAGATAGACTGGCTGGGCTTCATGCCGGATTCTCGTATCGCCAAGCTGCACATTAAGCCCACTAATTTAGCATCATGGAAACTGGACAACAAAGTGTGGGAGATGGATTTAACAAGGTGTCCACAAAATAACGGGATAAAAAGCAAGACCTAGAGGCTGGGAGATAGCTCAGACGGTAGAGTATACTGTTGTCGTAGGAGAAAACTAAGGATTCTAGTCCCCAGTCACCACATGGGAACACCCATACCAGGGGAAGTGTGTCAAGCCAGGTGGAGCAATGCTGCAGTGTCTTTTCTTCTCTCTCTGTTTCTCACTTTATATCTTAAGAAAAAATAGTAATAAAGAGTCTGCTGGGAAATGTGAGATTGTGCCAAGCTCTAGAGAAAACTCAAGCAGATAAATAAATAAATAAATAAATAAATACATAAATAAATACATAAATAAAAATATCTAGCTAAGGAGTGAATAAATATGAAAATGTCTAGCTAATAAACAAATAAACAAACAAACAAGAAAAATGTCTAGCTAAGGAGTGACCTACAGAGAAAAGGGTGAGAGGAGGGGGCAAGAGGGTAGTGAGCAGGGCTGGCCCTGGTAGTCCGTGTGTGTGTCAGGAAAGGTTGTTACCTCTGATAATTTATAATGAACTAATACTCCTAACTCAACTCCACTTTTAGTTATGATCTTGACCTTTCCCTTTCTATTCTTGTTTCTTAAGTTCCATCTGTCAGTGAGAGTACCCCATATTCATCCTTCTCTTTCTGGTTTATCTCACTTAACATGATTCCTTCAAGCCCCATTCAAGATGAGGTGAAGAAGTTAAATAAGTTGATCTTAACAGCTGAATGCTATTCATATATAAACATGTACACATAATATTCAAATATATATATCACAATTTTCTTAGCTACTCATCTATCATTGGATATCTAGGTTACTTCCATGTTTGGGCTATTTCAAATTGTGCTTCTATGAACATTGGTGAAACGTGGACTGGGTTTGGCATATTGCATCAAAGCATGGTACTCTGGGGGAGCTAAGGGAAGGAAGAGGTTTGGGTGGGGGGTTTGGTGCATGTTGATGAAAAGGACCTACATTAGGGCTGAGAGTGTTTTATAGACACCTATTACTGGGAGTTGAGAAATTGTACCCATGTGTCAACAACAACTATTCTATAATCACCCAATAACCCTCAATAATGTGTTAAAAATAAAAGCATAATCTTTCCCACGCAAGAAAAGAGTTTCACAAGCTGCCCATTCCTGGGGATAAAAGAAAGAGTGCTTAATTAAAACATGCTTATGCTTGCCAGTCTCAATCTCTGGAAGAAATTCTAGATTCCAGCCTAACTGCTAAGTTGGGAGTATCTAAAGGGTGGCTACTTCAGGATCTGTTTTGAGTTTTTTTTATTTTTCTAGACCTTAAATTTTTACCTTTTGTATTCCCTGCCTTCTTTTCAACCTGGCTCTTTGCCAGCCCATATCATGGTAGGGTACAGAAGCTCAACTATAGGCTTGATAATTTCAGAGTAGAATAGCACAAACTCCTTGTATCCCTTTGAGTGGGGGCATGTTGGGCTACAAAGACCAGATGTCTTGGACCTGAAACTGTGGGGACTTCAGAGATAGCCAGCAGATCTCAGGCTGAGATTCTGACATTCTCTAGTTGATGGGAGGGCTGTGACAGCTGGTATTTTATGTAAGACACTTGAGTTTATAGTTTAAAACTGGGAAGTCTGAACAAAGTCCTTAACTGGCAATTCCCTGCAAAGGACTCTGCAGTTTGCCCTGTTACCACCCTATGTTCCATCAAAAGGGTATTGAGGACATAACCGTACATTATCAATATTGACATTTTCCAACCTACTCCACTTTGGTTAAAAAGTGGGTGCCCTAAGATGCCACTTAATAACTTTGCGCATCATGAAAATGTCACTCTGACAAGTAGAAAAGTGGATTTACACACCCACCAAAGGTGGCCTTCTTAGAAAGACAGCAGGGATTATTTTCTGGCCTCAGAGAAAGACAGTCACAGTCCAGGTCTCTGCAGGTGAGCTCTGCTGGACTGAAGGGACAAAACAAAGGGCAGCGTAGGCTCAGTTGCTTGCTGGTCTCTGATGTGGGCTCAGGTGGGTGGAAAAGCTGCTGGAACTTCAACACTTCTGCACTAGTCTTGTGGGAGGAAGGAGAGAGGAGGAAGGAGGAAGGGAGTTGCTTGTTTCAGGGCTGAGAAAACCATGGGATCCAGTTCTGGCTACAGGTGAGTATGCCTGCCCGGAAAGATCCAGAGGACCGATCCAGAAAGCTCAGTCCTTTAGCCCAGGTTGATATGGCCAATGTGAAGTCTTATGATTAGGTGAAATCAACTTCTTCTTCTAGCGTTTGCCGTGAAATCAACTTCTTTAGAAGAGCAGTCAAACTCCAACCCAGTTACAGCTTGACAGAGAAGGGTAGAGAACCACCACGGGTCATTTACATCAGGGACATCACCATAAGCCCTTTTGTGGGCCCTCTCAGGATCTTGTCTTCACCATAAAGCAGCAACAGTAGGGAAAACTCCAATCTACGAAGGGAGATTGGGGTATCCTGCTCTGCCGCTTTAGAAAAACTAGTCCTAAAATGAGTGCAGCCTACAATGTTCCTAGATGTGACCATGAGCAGTGAGCTCAGACCAATAGGGACTTGGAGGTTACACAGACTTTGGTGCTAAATATGTTCTAGGTCAGGTGGATAGAGGTAAATAGTTAATTGTACCCACAGAATTTTTTTCAAGAATGGGAGCTACTCATGGCCTCAATCCAACTTTCTAGCCCTTTTCTCAACTATGATATCATTTTCTCAGATAATATTTTTACCCATCTTCAGGCTAGCTATCAAAATCAAGCAAAACTACCATAATTGTGTACCCCAAGGACCATGCCTAAAATGGACTTTCTAGCTTTCTTTTACCCTAAGATCCCTGATCTCATCTGCTCTATTCTTACTTTTTGGTTCCTATTCATTTGCTGGGAAATTGTGCCAATGCAGTCACATCTGCCATGTTGTCCCCTCAGGCTACTGTTAGTTCCCTGGAGAGTTGGGACATTCTCGGAGTGCCTGTTCAGCCATGTTGTGCCCTCAAGGTTGCTATTGGCATGGCCATAGAGTTTATGTTAAAAGATAGTTCCTGGGAATCGGGCGGTGGTGCAGCGGGTTTAGCGCAGGTGGCGCTAAGTGCAAGAACTGGCTTGAGGATCCCAGTTTGAGCCCCCAGCTCCTCACCTTCAGGGGAATCACTTCACAGGCGGTGAAGCAGGTCTACAGGTATCTTTCTCTCCCTCTGTCTTTCCCTCCTCTCTCCATTTCTCTCTGTTCTATCCAACAACCACAATATCAGCAATAACAACAATATAATTACAACAAGAACAACTAGGGCAACAAAAGGCAAGATACCAAAAAAAAAAAAAAAAAAGGATAAGATAGTTCCCGCTTCCCTACACCTTAGAGTCTTTGTTAAAATATAAGGTCTTTTTCCCCATGAATCACCCAGGACCTTCCAGATACACGGCTGACTACCATGACAAATAATATAAAATATAATCTTAAATGAATAGGAAAGATACATCCCCCAATACTCAGTTGGTCAAGGCACCAAACCTCTTTTTCTATAAAGCATTCAAATCAGATGCCCTGCTAACAGGAGAAGCAGATTGTTTATGTTTCTTCCACAGGAATCCCAGAAAAAAAACATCTGGACCCCTGCACACCCTGACATCATCCACTAGATGGCATGACTACCCCCGAAACCCTAGATGTCACCTGATGCTATCTGAAGAATCTGATTCGCAGACTCCAAGGACAGAACCTTTTTACTGCCTGTCTGCCTTTCCTGCTTTTGCTTTGACCTGTCACGTTTTGGCGGTTCCAGCTCACAATCTACAGAAAAGCAGAATTCCAGAGGCTGATCTTCCTCATGCAGCATTTCATCCCCTGCCATTTCTCCCCCTAGTCGCCTACTTTGGACTGAGACTTCTATCGGACTTGCTGGTATACTCTTTGGACACTTTAGACAATTTTACAGCAGCTTCCTTCCCTTCACGTTGCTGGTTTTTCATAGACTGACCCTGAGTAGTTCATAGACTTTACACACTGTTGCCCTGGACATTAGATAAAAGGAAAGGGGGAGATGCTGGGAAATTGTGCCAATGCAGTCACATCTGCCATGTTGTCCCCTCAGGCTACTGCTAGTTCCCTGGAGAGTTGGGACATTCTCGGAGTGCCTGTTCAGCCATGTTGTGCCCTCAGGACATTGTCTATATCCCCGTGATATCTGGAGTGCTCTGGTTACTCCTCCCCCCTCCCATTCTCACGAGAGTTATCATCCTATCCTGGAGTGCTATGGTTACTCCTCCCCCTTCCCATTCTTGCAAAAGCTATTCCTATAAAAACCCTTCGTTTTCCGCACCTCGCTCTCTTGCCAGCGCTCCACTCTGGTGTTCATACGCAGGAAAGGTTACTGCGTGAGGTGGCCATTTTCTCTACCTCCACGTGGCCCAACCTGCTTCTCTAACACCCAACTCTGAGGTGCCAGCGCGAATAAAGATTTGTGTTTTCTCTTCGCTCCGGACCCTCTCTCTCTCTTCTCTGCGGCCCGCGCACTACAACATCTGGCTCTACAACATTCATTAACCATTTTGTCTCACTTTATGAACTGCCACCTTCCAGACACCAAGTTATAGATGCTATCATGATTCCATCCTGACTTCTCTGGTCAGATGACCTCACCGGTGTGTCCTGGAATCTCACCTCTCCAGAGTTCTGGCTTACTAGGGAAATACAGAAATAGCCTGGGGGTATGGATCAATTTGGCAATACCCACATCCAGCAGAGAAGCAATTACATAAGCCAGAGCTCCTACTTTCTGCACCCCCAAGACAACCTTGATCTCCCAATGGGGGAGAAGTGCTAGGATGAATATAATAGGGCTCTGAACTCTATCTCCATCAGCACCCAGAGAGAGAGAAGGAAAAACAGGGACATATGAAGGTAATAATGTTTCATGAGTGGCTTGGAGGGTAAGAGAATAGTGGATCAGGAAGAAAAAGGGGGCAATTATGTATAAATGTAGACAGATAGTTGTAGAGATGATGGTTGGCCCATGTCTACAACCTTAGGTGAACTGCAGTAGATTGAAGTGGGGGAGACCGAAGATTCAGAACCCTGGTGGTGGTAATGGAATGGATTTATATCCCTGATGACATGTAATTTTGCAAATCAATATTAAATAACTAATAAAATTTTTTTAAAAATTTAAAAAGACAAAACAGAGAAGGGGGAAGAAGGCCCAATTTCCCTTAGGAGGAGGCTAGGAAGAAACTGCCTAAGAGTTAGGGCCCAGATAAGAAGTATATCTTAAGCAGGACTAGAAGCCTCTGTTCTACTTCATTTCCAGAGTGTTTCATGCTTAATCCAGGGGATAAGGAGGCTGAGGAATTACTCAACCTGTTGAGTACAGAATTTGCATGCCTAAGGATGCAGAAGCCACAGGTTCAATCCCTAATAGTTCTCATATAAATACATAAATAACTCTTATCAAATTAAGATCCAATCAAATGAAACTAAACCAAGAATTAGTAAATATGTTCTATAAAGGATAAGATATATTTAGATATGCAGAGATGTTTAGGCTTTGCAGGCTATGGAATTTCTATCACAACTATTCAGCTCTGTTATTGCAGTATAAATACAACTTAATCAAATTACAATACCAGGTCAAAAGTCAGCTCTAGTCCATATTTAGCTTACTATTTTCCAAGTCCTGATATCAGCAATTGGCCAGGTCTGTGAAGTTCACCAGCTGAAAATCCCTCAGTCTTGGTGCATGATGGTTGAAAAGGACCACCTCCATGTTAGCTATCAAGTTCAAACAAATAGTATTAAAGACATAGGCCCCAAGAAACATACCTAAGATAAAATTCCTATTGTTTTTTCCACCCTCAGGTCCCTATTTTCATCTGCTCTATTTGTTACTATTTATTAACATCTTACTCTGCCTTGTGTGTTTACTGCCTTTCAGCCACAAAGTTCCAGATGCTACTAGGATTCTATCCTGACTTCCCTGGAACCTCACTTCTAGAGTTATACCCCTCTAGAGAAAGAGAAACAGGCTGGGGTATGGATTGATCTGCCAATCTCTATGTCCAGTAGAGAAGCAATTACAGAAGCAAGAACTCCAACTTTCTGCACCCCCCCCCCAAATTTTGGTCCATACTCCCACCCAGAATGGTAGATAGGGGAAGATAACCAGAGGGATATGACCTCCATTCCACAAGGATCTGAAGCATTTGTCACCAAGAACCTTGTTTTTATACCATCATTGAAAGGAAAGTGAATCTGGAAAACACCAGAGAAAGACAATCACTATTTCTTTTATCTGATAGAGAAGAGGAAAAAGGAAGGTCTCTTGGAAGTAGTAATGGGTGTAGGTGTGACTCTGAAAGGAAGTGAAGGTAGGACCACAGGAAAATAAATGAGCAAACAAAAAATATCTATATCTATATCCATAGATAGATACATACATACATACATACATACATACATACATACATACATACATACATAGACATGAAGTTAGCCCATATCTGTGACCTTGGGAGAACTACAGCAGTTTCCAGTGGGGACACAGAACTCTGGTAGTAGGAACTGTGTGTAGTTATATCCCTATTGTCTTATAATATTCAATCTCTAATAAAATGCAAAATAGGATCTATGTTGGGGGTAAAAGTGTCTTTTCAGAAATATATTATGAGATGAGAAATTATACCCACATGTCAGCAACTATTCTGTAATCCACTAACCCCCCAATAAAGTTAGAAAACATTTTTTTCTTTCAAGTGGAGACACACTTTTCTGAGCCCCCAACATCTGCCCCTGACTCTTGCATCACAATCCTCTCTAGCCTGTAAGACCACATCACTTCCTTAGACATTCTGATTTCACTTTTTTTTTCTCTAAAATCTTCCACAAAGGTACCAGAGTAAGCCTCTATAAAATGAGTTCTGATCCCTACCACTTTTCTACTTAATACTCTTTAGTGGGTCCCTGTTGCTTTCACAGTGAGAGCTACCCTTCCACCAGTCCCTGGAGTCACTAGCTCCTACTCCTCCTATACCCTTCTGCCTCATAATTCTCCCTCTCAAGGAACTTACACTTAAAAATCGAGAGGATTTTTACACAATGTTGATTACAGGGGCCATGTTGTGATCTGCCTTACAAATGAAATTAGTTTTCAACAACATATTTTTTTTCAGGTGTGAGAAACAACTTTCTCTGCTGGCTCTCTCTGCATGACCTTTATCTTTCACCTCTCATTATGCCTTTAACACCAACTAGTCTCACAGTTTCTTTCTGAAACCACAGGACTTTTTTTAATTACTTACTTACTATTGAATATAGACAGAGAGAAATTGAGAGGGGTGGAGGAGCTGGAGAGGGAGAGACAGAGAGACACCTGCAGCTCTACCTAACTTCTTGTGAAGCTTCCCTCTACAGATGGGGACCAGAGGCTTGAACCTGGGTCCTTGCACACTGTAGTGTGTGAACTTAACCAGAAGCACCACTGCCTGGCCTCATCCATAGTTTTTATTTTTTTTTAACATAGAGGAGTTTATTGTATGTTTTTATATAACTTTTATTTATAAAAAGGAAACACAGACAAAAACCATAGGATAAGAGGGGTACAACTCCACACAATTCCCACCACCAGAACTCCATATCCCATCCCATTCCCTGATAGCTTCCCTATTCTTTTTATTTTAAATTTTTATTTTTTATACTTTTATATTACAGAATTACATGTCGACAGGGGTTTGAATCCACACCATTCCCACCACCCGAGTTCTGAATCTTCACTATCCCCACTGTAATCCACCACTGTTCCCCTAAAGTTGTAGACATGGCTGACCATCTTCTCTACAACTATCTGTTCACATTTATACAAAGTTTCCCCTTCTTTTCCTGATTCAATCTTTTCTTTCCCTCTAAAAAACTCATGACATCATAACTACCTCCATATGTCCCTCTCCTTTTCCTTCTCTCTCTCTCTGGGTGCTGATGGAGCTGGAGTGCAGAGCCTCTTATCTTCACCCTATCACTTTTCCCCCCACTGGGAGTATGGATCAAGGTTGTTTATGGGGAGCAGAAGGTAGGAGTCCCAGCTTCTGTAGCTGCTTCTCTGCTGAGCATGGGCATTGACAGATCAATCCATACCCCCAGCCTGTTTCTATCTTTCCCTAGTGGACCAGAGCACTGAAGATACGAGGGTCCAGGAGACATGGGTATGGTCATCTGCCCAGAAAAGTCGGAGTGGAGTCATGGAAGCATCTGCAGCCTAGTGTCTGGAAGGTGGCATGACCTAAGTTGAGACAAGATGGTTAATGAACAGGAACCAGAAGGTAGGCTAAGAGCAGATGAGATTAGGGATTTTAGGGTAGAAGAAAGCTAGGAGAACCATTTTAGGCATGTTCCTGGGGGCATAGAACTATAGTAGTTTTGCTTGAGTTTGGTAGCTAGCCTGAGGTTGGATGAGAATATTCTCTGAGAGAATGGTGTCAGAGTGGAGAAAAAGGCTAGAAAGTTGGATTAGGGAAGGGAGTAACTCCCATTCTTAAAAAAAAAAAAAATTGTGGCTAAAATTAACTACCTCCATCCACCTGCTCCAGGGCCCATATGTAAATGCATATTTATATTTAGTGCCAGAGCCTATGTAACCTCTAAGTCCCTATTGGTCTGAGCTTATAGCTCATGGTCACATCTGCAGAACATTGCAGGCTGCACTCATTTCAGGACCAGTCTTTTTCAAGTGGCAGGGCAGGATACCCCCAGCCTCCCTTCAGAAACTGTGGCTATCTCTACCGCCATTGCTTAATGGTAGAGTCACGGTCCTGAGAGGGCACACAAGACTCTACTCCTTATGGAAGCGACCAGTGGAGAGAGGGACCCTTTAGAGATCAAGACCCATCATTTGTGTACAGGAATCCAAGGATTCCCTAGCTAGGATCCCAGATGATCAGCTGGTGTGATGTTGACCAAACAGGCCTACTTAAGTGGGCCAGTCTCCTGCCCTTATCCAACTTTTTAAAAAAATTTTTTAATATTTATTTTATTTATTTATTCCCTTTTGTTGCCCTTGTTGTTTTATTGTTGTAGTTATTATTGTTGTTGTCATTGTTGGATAGGACAGAGAGAAATGGAGAGAGGAGGGGAAGACAGAGAGGAGGAGAGAAAGATAGACACCTGCAGACCTGCTTCACCGCCTGTGAAGCGACTCCCCTGCAGGTGGGGAGCCAGGGTTCGAACCGGGATCCTTAAGCCGGTCCTTGTGCTTTGTGCCACCTGCGCTTAACCCGCTTATCCAACTTTTATAGCCCGACTCCCTTATCCAACTTTTATAGCCCTATCTTTATCTGATAAACTTATATTTTCTCTCAGTTGTTTAGGCATTGAGTATCATTTGTTGAGCCCATCCAGAGTTAGGTTTTGGGGATTTGTTTTCTTTGGGCTTTTCTGCTAGGCTGTCCTGCTAATATGGTCTAAATCCAATCAATTACAGAATTTATGATGCCTTCTTTAGGCACTTCAATCATTATTAAGCACTTTGGCTTTGAGTTATATGATTGCCCCTTGTTTATGGATATGTGTACACCTATATACAGTGCCCTAAACACTAGCCTACTATGGTATATGTTACATAGTTAAATGACGTGTCATCTAACTTGGATATAGGTAGTCCCATGTGTTAGGAAAGGTCTCACAAAATTTGAAGAGTTGTGAGACTGACTTCTCAGGCTGGTATCTCAGGTTACAGTCCACAGTAGAATTTCAATTGCAACATAATGCAGGGTGGCAGCACCAGTAGCAATTTGGTTGAAGCTAACAGGGTTGGTATGGTGGTAAGGAATCATAGAAAAGGAATTTCAAGAAGTATGGGCTTATCCTAGAGGTACCAGGACTAGGAGAAATGTAGGTCTTAAAGAGGATGCAAGGGGTTTCTTATAGTCTTACAGAGGGTTAAAGTATCAATAATTGAGGAGTGGGGCGGTAGCACAGTGGGTTAAGCACACATGGCGCAAAGTGCAAGGACCAGCATAAAGATCCCAGTTTGAGCCCCTGCTCCCCACCTGCAGGAGGTCGCTTCGCAAGTGGTGAAGCAGGTCTGCAGGTGTCTATCTTTCTCTCTGTCTTCCCCTCCTCTCTCCATTTCTCTCTATCCTAACCAACAACAATGACATCAAATAACAACAACAATCATAACTACAACAATAAAAAACAAGGGCAACAAAAGGGAATAAATAAATATTAAAAAACTAAAAATCAATAATTAATTATTATAGCCAGGTTTGTTGGGGGGGCTAGTATCTGTATTAGTATACTTGACTTCACTATGATATGAATTATTTTAGTAGTATCTGAACCTCTTTGTATTTTAAATAGGTCAAAAGGTCTTGACCTATCTGGTTTAAAGCTATAGTTGGTTTAGATGTTTGCAGAGCTTTATTTTCAGTTACATTTTTAGAGATCCATAAACAATTAATCCTCTTATGAGAGTTTGATTATTTTGCAAATCTAAGATACATATTAGCAAAAGCTAGTATTTGTGCTTAGGACAAATTTGTGTCACAAATTTGTGTCTAGGCTGTTGGGGAACTTGAGAAATTAAATCTATCCCCCCTCCCACATGTCGTATTGCTATTGATAGGACTAAATAGTGATAAGACTAGAGTTTCACATCTTCCCTGCCACTGAAAGTCTGTGCCCACCCCCTCTCCACCCTAGGTAACCACTATAGTTTTCCCATTTTAATTATGGGTTGTGTTGTGTCTGGTTGTTTATTTTATGTATATGTGTTCACTTCTCTAAATTCCACATATGAGTGAGACCATCCTGTAGATTTGCTTTACCTCCTTGTTTATTTCACTAAGCATAATGTTCTCAAGTTTCATCCATTTTATCCCAAAGGATGTAAAATCACCTTTTTTATTGCTGAGTAATATTCCATTGAGTATATGTCCCATAGCTTTTTTAACCAGTCATCTGTGGAGGGACATTTTGGTTGCTTCCAATTTTTGCTATCCCTTCAAATTAGTGATATTATACCTTTTGGATAAATGCCTAGGAGTGGAATTGCTGGACTGTAAGATATTTCCATCTGTATTTGCTTAAGGATTCTCCATAATGTTCTCTATAATGGTTGTACCATTTTGCATTCCCACCAGCAATGTATTAGAGTTCCTTTCTCTCCACATCCTTTCCAACATTTATTTTCTCCTGTTTTGTTGATGAAGGCCATTTCTACAGATGTGAGGTGGTACTTCAATGTGTTTTTTTTTATTTGTTTATTTTTCCCTTTTGTTGCCCTTGTTTTTCATTGTTGTTGTAATTATTATTATTGTTGTCATTGTTGTTGGATAGGACAGAGAGAAATGGGGAGAGGAAGGGAAGACAGAGAGGGGAAGAGAAAGATAGACACCTGCAGACCTGCTTCACCGCCTGTGAAGCGACTCCCCTGCAGGTGGGGTTCAATGTGGTTTTAATTTGCATTTCTCTGGTGAAGAATGAATTAGAGCATTTCTGCATATGTCTGTGGTCTATGAGTATCTCTTCTTTGGAGAACTATCTATGCATGTCCTCTGCCAGCTTTTTTATTGGGTTGTTCTTATTCTTTTGTTGAACTGAATGAGTTCTTTATAGATGTCTGATATCAAGTGATTGTCTGAAGTATGATGTGTGAATATCTCTCATTTGCTGGGTTTCATGTTTATCTTTATGGAGTTTTCTTTTGATGTATGGAAGCTTTTTAATTTCATATAGTCCCACTTGTTCAATCTTGTTTTTGTTTCCCTTGTCCATGGAGTGAAGTCTCCAGATAAGTCTTTAGAGTTAATATCATGAAATGTTTCACCAATATGTTCTTCTATGTATTTTATACTTTCAGGTCTGATATCTAGATCTTTGATCCATTTTGAATTAATTTTGGTGTATGGTGTTAATTGGTGGTCTAGTTTCACTTTTCTACATGTGGCTGTCCAACTCTGCCAACACCATTTGTTAAAGAGACTTTGTTTTCCCCGATGGGCAGATTTCCAACCATAGGATTTTTACAGAATCTCTTTTGTTTGGGATTTTTCTTTCCAGTCCCCTACAGCTTCTCAACCAAGTATACACAAACAAAAAGTAGGTGAGTAATTCCTATCCATCTTTCAGATTTTAACCTAAAGTGTCCCTACCTTTGGGAAATCTCCTTAATGTACTCTAGACCAGATGAAAGTCTCCACATGAAGCTCTTTCATGGTATTTATTACTGTTCCTGATTATGTATTATTTGTGTGTTTGATTGGTCTTAGCTCTATAGTCCAGTCAATGTGAGTGGGTAGGGGGCATTCTGTAATCTTGCCCCCAGGTCTCCACCACTATATTTTCATTTGCATTTCCATCACCAATGGTTCCCCTTCTCTCTTCAGTTTAGACACATCATACTTTAGATATCACTTTTTCTGAAAAGTCTTTCCTTTGGACCCTGCCGCTTGTCTGCTAAGTCATGAACTTGTAGAAAGAATTCTCTTTGTTTGTTCAGTAAAGCAGCCTTGCCTTGCAACACAGTACCTGACATAAGCCAGCACTCAGGGAACATATGCTGAAAAACGGGGCTTGTCAGTAAGCCAATCCATCAATTCTCAGGAGGGGAAGATGGAAGTCACATAATATCCAACTCAAGGACACAAGAATTAGCTATGTTATGAGCTTCCATGACACTGTGAGTCCTGGTCAGTATGGCTTTATGCCTTGGTGTGTCTAGAACATGTAGTTCCAGGGTTTTCCGATCCAGGAGACATCTCAGGATAATGACCTGGATTCTAGAATTCTCTATTTATAAAATGGACTAAGGTTTGGAGAAAAAATAGCATTAGCAGGTATTCCATACTTCAGGACTATTAAAAGGTAAACAGAAGCATGTAAAAACATTTAAGGGTTTAAGCAAAAATCAATTTGAATAGAATAGCACCAAACCAAAACTGGTTAGAGGAGCCCTCTGTCCATAGGAGGTAAGGAAAATATTTCTGAGGTAAGAAAATAAGAAATCAAAGAAAGGAAATTACTTGGTTGTTCCAGACTTAATGTCTAGCTGGCTGACTGTAACTGGTCATTCTGCTTTGATTTCAGAAACATGGGGCATTTAGAAACTTGATTTTGATTTGCTTGCATAAAGATGCTATCTAGGCACTAGAGTTACCTCAGTCTACTGTGTCCTTGTCTAAGTTAATAACTGATATGTGCATAACTGAGTTCAAAATCCCCTTTCCTCTTTACATTTACTTGATTAGTTCCTTTATCTATTTATTTATTCTATAAGTATTGCCTGAGTTTCTGTCCAAGAACTAGAACTGTTTGTATTCACTGGGAGGGGCTAGACCCCATTCTCCTTGGCTTTACAAGCTGGTGGGGGAAAACAAGCCATTTTGACTAAGTGTGTGTGGGGGGGGGCATGGCAAATGGATGGTCAAGAATAAAGCTTGGGAGTAAACATGCGCAAAAATAAAACTGACAATAAAGTGTACTAGAATCTGAGGGTCAAGTGGTGTTTTAGAAATGAGTAGACTCAATAATTTGTAGAAAAACTAGCCAGCACTAAGAAAGGGGAGCACCAAAGAGATAGTTATTTATCTTTTTTTAAAGCTAGATAGATCAGTTACAATAAATTATACTAGAAAGTTGGGGTCAAGTGGTATTTTAGACTTACTGGTTTGTAGAAAAACTAACCAGCACCAAGAAAGAGAGTAACACAGAGACAGGTATATATTTTTAAACTAGGTAAATTAGTTTAGCATTAATGGTTGTTAGAACAGAACAGAAAGGGGGACCAGGCAGTGGTGCACTGGGTCAAGTGCTCATAGTGTAAAGCACAGGGACCTGCTTAAGGATCACGGTTCAAGCCCCCAGTTTCCTACCTGCAGGGTGTTGGCTTCACAAGCGGTGAAGCGGATCTATGGGTATCTACCTTTCTCTCTCCCTCTTTGTCTTTCCTTCCTTTATCAATTTATATCTGTCCTCTCCAACAATAACAACAATGACAAAAACAACAAAGAGAAAAAAATTGCTGCCAGGAGTAGTGGATTTGTAATGCAGGCACAGAGCCCCAGTGATAACCCTGGATGCAAAATCAAAACAACAACAATAAAGACATACAAACAGAACAGAAAGGAAACATTAGGGTCTTTGTGAGATTGAATGACAAGAGCCCAATGCATTTTGTAAGAGCCTTAAAGTTACTTCTTACTTCACAAGGGTCATGTAAATGACAATCATGGTCACATTCCAAGAGGAGTTAACTGAACAAGTCTAAGGGCATACAGAGAATGAGATATTATAGAAGGACCACCCAGGAGGTGGTATAGACACTCCATGGAAGGGGCAAAACAGTCATGTAGGAAAGTTCACACATTCTGTTCTCAGGACATCAGAAGTAATGCAAACTTGTCATTTATTTCTGACATGGGTGACTTTTGGTGCAACAAAAATGATGTTCCAGTTTTGTTATGTTTACTTTCTGTCTTGCTGGGACTGCTGCAAGGAAGCAAGATTGCACAATGGAGGTTACTAAGGGGGCTAAGGATGGAGTAAGTGGGTTCAGTACAGTTTAATGGGGGAGGGGACATTGGAATATTGGTGCTTTGGATGAGGAGTGGCAACATATTTTGAAAAGCTGGGAAATTATACTTTTGAAACACTTATAATCTTCTAAACCAGTCACCTGATCAACAAAGTTTTTATTTAAAAATTTAGATTTTATTTTTTAATGAGAAATACATTTGGGGGGAGCAGGCCAGAACATTGTTCAGCTCTGGCTTAAGGTGGCCCTGTGGACTGAAAGTCTTTTGCATAATCTTCTCACTAGCTCACTACTACTTTTTCTCCTCCTCCTCCTCCTCCTCCTCCTTCTCCTCCTCTTCCTCCTCCTTCTTCTTCTTCCTCTTCTTCTTCTCCTCCTTCTTCTTCTTCTTCTTCTTGCCTTTCTTCCCCCCTCACTTTCCCCCTTCCCTTCCTTCCTTCCTTCCTTCCTTCCTTACTCTCTCTCTCTCTCTCTCTCTCTCTCTCTCTCTCTCTCTCTCTTTCTTTCTTATCTTCTTTCTGTTAGAATCAGGGAGTTCATTCTCTGGACAGTGATTATAGTTATACTTAGCAGCATCTTGGACTTCTTTCACTGTCTGATATAGCTGTCAAGAAGGGCCAGGGATGCCCAAAGTCCTGAAAGAAAGATAATCAACAGTACTTTTTTGCATCATCACCAATGTGGGCCTGAGGGTGTCAGCTTCCAAGGTCAGGCCACAATGCACCGAGTCCTCATCCTAAGCCAGGTTGTACGTTGTCTGCTATATTTTGGCATGGGGACCTTCCTCATAAAGGTCATATCTAAGTCTTTTGAAGACTTTGCATGCATATCCATCATGACACTCTCACCCAACATGATGGACCAAAAGTGCCACACTCTTTCTTCTAGCCTAGTGTCTCTGATTCTGTCCCCAGATGCTATTTTTCAAATCTCCTGCCACTGCCCAAGGATGGAAGGTTCTGAATAAAGAAAAGAACATGCATATACACAAAGAAAAACCTGTGAACTAAGCAGGCACTACTTTGTTTTGTGTTGTCTGTGACTGTGTCTAAGATTTTTTTTTATGTGAAAGGAAATAAGAAAGTTACTTCATTAAAAAAAAAAAAGCAAAGGTACTACATGAATATTGGACTACCAAAAAAATCACGCAAGGTAGAAAGTTGTTTCTAAAGTGATATGTCATTTTACTGAAGAGTTTTTGGAGAGTCTCTCCTTTTCATCGAACCCCTGAAAGCTTTGGATTTTATGCAAAGCAGCTAAAGGAAATCAAAGGAAAACCAGTGAAGCAACCAGACACTATTTTTTGTGTTGTTTGTGATTTTTGCATCTGAGATGCTATTTTTTAACTGGGAGAGGGAACACAATCAATGAAAAGATACTTTTTTAAATTTTACATCCTGGACATTTTTGAAAATCCATTCAACAGGAACAGCTTCCATAGCTCTTTTTGATTCCAGGGCACACCCACTTAATTATTTCAACCTCTTCTAAGTCTCTCATGCTGTATGTATGGAAAGAGCTATCTATATGTTAGGAGTATACTCTGAGATCTATAATGTTGAGTGCTTTCCTGAAGGTCAAGTAGCTAGCCAATAGTGGAGAGGGGACTTCAATCAAGGCCCACTTAACTCCAATGCCATCATTTCCACATCATTCTACACACCTTCCAGAGAATATTCCAACTTGAACACATGCTGATCTTCTCCAGGAAACCTACTTGTCCATATCCTTCCCCAACTCATCAGGTAACAATTCCATCCCTCCAGTACCTCAAGACCTCTTCTCCTTCTCTGACCTCTTATTCTCCTTTTTTCTCATTTCTAACACCAACCTATCAGTAAATCTCTTGGCTGGAACTTCTTCTTCTTCTAGCATTTGCCCTTCTTCCGTAGCCAGTCAACAGTGTCAGGTTGAGCCTGATGTTTGCTTGTTGCTGGCTTTGAAAATGACTGGGATTCATGTGGATTCAGTCGGCTAGGAAGGATCGTCAGTTTCCCCAATAAATGGGTACTCACGGAACTTCAAGTCTGCCAATCAAGTCCTCAGTAAGGCCAACAGTAATCATTCTCTTTAAAATTATGAATTGGGGCCAGGTGGTGGTGCACCTACTGGAATATACATGTCGCCATGTGTAAGGATCAGGTCCAAGCCTCTAGTCACCACCTGTGCGGGGCGTGGGGGAGCTTCATGAACAATGAAGCAGTGCTGCAGGTGTCTTTCTTACTTTGACACTCTCTACCCCCCACTTCCCTATTGATTTCTGTCTGTTTCTATCTAATAAATGCATTTTAAAAATAAAATAATGAGCCTCTTTTATCACAGACATGCCCAACTTCCCTTATTCTGCTACATTTCTCCTTATTCTCTACTTTCTGGTATACTATGGAATTTCCTCATATATGATGGTTAATGGTTATTTTCTGCCTCTTCTAAGAGAATGTAAGCACCAGGAAGACAGGTATTTTCTTTTTATTTTACTGATATCTCCCAAGCATCTAAAATAGAAGATTGCCTGAAATCTACTGCTCATTTAATACTTATTGAATTGAATGGTTCCTCTAATTGATTGCCACAATAAAAGGAGAGAGGAATTCTGTAGAACCACAAAGTATTAGTCCATCATTACTCCACTCCAAATTCTTCAATAGTAAGGGCTAAATACATTACTCTAACGTACAGCTTCTCTTACCTGACAGAGGGTTTTGCATGGAGGAGGAAATCAAATTTAAAATGAGAAAAAGAAAGAATTTCTTGGGAAGAGAAAATTGAATTGTCATCAAATGGAAAAGAAAAGTGATAGCTAAAAGTAAAGATGCTTAAGACATGCTACTGAACCTAGAAATAACTCAGGTTGGGGGGAGGTGCTACTAGGTGTAAAATTCTTGCTGCTATCTGGGCTCCTGCCTAGAGTACTACCAAGCAATTTACAATTAAAACAATAAACAAGTTAAATTATGCTCTTAAGGAAGACCTAAAATGAATGCTTAACAGTACAGGGGAACAACAAAGGGGCTGGACTCTGGCTTTGATTCTCCAGTGTGAACCTAGCACTCATGGTACTTGCTATATACTCAGTGATGATAGAAATAAAGATGACCTTGTAAGAAGATTGGAAGTTCAGGCTTCCTTCCTTGATTCCCTTAGATGGATGTAAATCTGGTCTGCTCTAGAGAAAGGAGGAGGAAGTGTTGCCCTTGGTCCTGGGGACATCTCTTTGCTTGGCTAGGGAAGGAAAGTAAACCTAGTCGTTCTACTAGATTCTCCCTTCCTACCCCTATGCTTGTGTAGGGAGGGAGAAGTTCTTGCAGGCTGGGTCTGGAAGTTAAGGTCCAAACATCAGGCCTGGGGTGGAAACTCCCAGGGTAGAAAAATATTGAGTGAAATTCAAACTCAATCATTTCCAGATGAGACCCAGTAACCAGAAATGGGATCACAGACTGGGGAGACAATGTCCAGAGTTCAGAAGGGCAGAAACAGAATTAGAGTAGGTCACAGGAATGATATAGAAGGGTCAAAGTTATGTGAGCTACTACTCATATTTGTGCAATACCCAAAGACACAAATCAAGGAGTTGAGGGAGATTGGAATTAAATTACCCTGTAAGCCACTACTCCCTTTTCCCAAAGAATTAGATTAGTACAGAAAGAGGGTTATCTTTATGTAATTTATTCACACACACACACACACACACACACACACACACACACACACACACACACACACACAGTGAAGCAGGAGTGCACCAGACTGGCATATCTGAGACATCAGAGGTAACAGATTCAATCTTCAGTATCAAAATACCACAGTGATGAGCTGTGCTCTGGATTCTCTTTCCCTCACTCTCTCTCTGCTGTGATTGGGCATATTCAAGGTGGTATGGCCCTAGACTCTCTCTCTGTATGTGTGTCTCTTGTTCTGTGTGCATGTCTGTATCATGAAAGCAAATAAATCATTAAGGTAAATAAAAACATAAATAAGTAGATAAAATCGATACAAAGACTTCAAAAATTCTGGCAACTGTGACTGTGCTCTATTAGTTAGGAGTGTAGCTTGCTCTAAGAGTTGGAAAAGAGGTGAGGAATCTATATAACACCCCAGATTTCACTTTTAGAATCCTGATTTGAGGCTCCACATTTGACTCCCCAACCTCCCAAATTCAAGTCAAAATGGTACTCCCATTAATCCATTCATTTCATTTAGCGAAGTATGTACAGAGATGCTATGAAGTTCTGGTCATCCTAAACCAGGGCAGGAAACAGAAATGGTAAATTCAGTCCTATGACAAATCCTTCATGGACACAGACTCCATCTTACTCATCTCTGTAGCCATGTGTGTGGTTTATACCAGTGTCTGACATATACAGATTTCATTTCCTGGTCCTAGCACTTTAAAAAATATGGTATAGTGGGTCAGGTGACAGCTCACCTTGTTAAGTGCTCACAGTGCAAAGCACACACGTTTGGCAAAGGACAGCCCCTCAACATTAAGTTGGAGGACTTGAAGAGCAGGACCAACAGCTTGAAAACTGTCAGGAGCTGCTTGTTGCTGGCTTTGAAAGTGACGGATCCATGTGGATTCAGTCGGCTAGGAAGGATTGTCAGTTTCCCCAATGAATGGGCACGCACGGGATGCACCACAGGAAGGTCTACGCTCGACCGGACCTGCCAATATATATGCGGATATCTTCGCCCACCCTGTCCAACGCTTGACGTCTCGCCATCCAATCTGGTCTCCTGCGCCTACACCAAACTTCTCTGTTCCAGATTCTTGGAAACAGAGTTGGCAGTCAGCTGAGGTAAAGAACAAACACCTCATCACAGACCCCTGCAAGCGTCAACCCGGCTTTGACCTAGCACGTTATGATTGGGCCCTCCTCAATTGCTATCGAACAGGCCATGGCCGGTGCGCCGCTATGCTCCATCGCTGGGGAGCCAGAGACGACCCGAACTGCCCCTGCAGCTCCAGACAGACTATGACCCACATAGTCAATGACTGCCACCTCTCCAGATTCAAAGGAGGTCTGGAAACTTTACATCAGGCTCAACCTGACACTGTTGACTGGCTACGGAAGAAGGGCAAACGCTAGAAGAGTGCAAAACACTAGGACTCACGCAAGGATCCTGCTTCCAGCCCTGGTTCCCCACCTGCGGGGGGGGGGGGTTTGCTTCACAAGCAGTGAAAACAGGTCTGCAGGTGTCTTTCAATCCCTCTCTGTCTTCCCCTCCTCTCTCAATTTCTCTCTGCCCTATCCAACAACAACAAGGAGAGCAGCAACAATAACAATAATAAAAACAACAGAAAGAAAAATGGCAGCCAGGAGCAGTGGATTCATAGTGCAGGCATCAAGCCCCAGTGATAACCCTGGAAGCAATATATATATGGCATATTGACCAAATAGATGAATGAGGAGACTATTTGCAACTTTCCCCAACCAGCAGGTGCACAGAGATGATCTTGACTCTGCCCTTAACAATAAAAACATTTTATGAGACATGTTTATAAAACCAAAGATAGACTTTGTTTAAGGTTATGATAATTACATCCAGTCAGTTCAGAGTCATATGGACAATTTGATTCCCAAACTCTCCATCTCCTCATTGGCTATCAGTCTGCAGACTTTAAAAGGACTCATTTTCAGGAGAATTGGGTCTAAAGCACCAGGAAAAGGGCCAGTCACTATAGAAAAATGCTGGTGGTACATGAGGAGCCAGTCATGTCTGAACACTGGCCATGCATTGTATGAGAGTTTTTCAAGAAAGAGTATAAAAGGGCATAAACACACTTGCACAGATACATATATAAACACGTACACAGGCATAGCTGGTATTAACTCTCCTCATTCATCAATAGTCTCTGAAAATACATCTTCACCAGTTGACAAATACATCATTATGTAAATGTATGTAAAATATATTTAGCCACTTTTCTCAGTTGGATATTTTCGTTGTTTCTATGTCACACTTTAAATAACACTAAAATAAATGTGGCCTTTTGATTCCTTTCTCTTTCACTCTATGTGCTAGGATAAATGAATCTGCATTCCAATCCTCTCATGGACAAGTGAGGGTCCTTCCTAATATTGAGTGCAGATTGACCCTTTGACTGCAAGATTACTAGAACATAGCAGAAGCAATCCTATGGTAATTTCTGGAAAAGTCTGTGTGTGTGTGTGTCTCTGTCTCTGTTTCTCTCTCTCTCTGTCTGTCTCTCTTTACTGAACACTCTCAGGGAATCATAAGCTGCCATTTGAGAAGTATGATTCCCCCAAAGCCACCATGCTAATGGAACAGTCGAGCAGAACATAATTTTTTTCTTAATGCTTATTTTTTATTTGTTTATTTTCCCTTTTGTTGCCCTTGTTTTTTTATTATCTTTATTTATTGGATAGAGACAGCCAGAAATCAAGAGGGTGAAAGGGAGAGAGACAGAGAGACACCTGTACTACTTCACCACTTGCAAAGCTTTCCTCCTGCAGGTAGGGACTGGGGGCTTGCACATGGGTCCTTGCTCATTATAATACATGTCCTCAACCAGGTGTGCCACCACCCAGCCCCTCCCTTGTTGTTTTTAATATTGTTGTAGTTATTATTGTTGTTGTTATTGATCTTGTCATTGTTAGATAGGATAGAGAGAAATGGAGAGAGGAGGGGAAAACAGGGATGAGGAGAGAAAGATAGGCACCTGCAGACCTGCTTCACTGTCTGTGAAGTGACTCCCCTGCAGGTGGGAAGCCAGGTCTTGAACCAGGATCCTTAGGCTGGTCCTTGATGCTTTGCACCATATGCGCTTAAGCTGCTCAGCTACTGCCCAACTTCCCAGAACATAATTTTCTAATCACTCCTGCCAATGTGAATGAAACCATCTCAAATCATACCCTGGTAACCAATTCATCTTCCAGCTGAATTCCTGAGCAACCTCTATCTATGTAAATGGAGCACAACAATGAATGTGAGGGTATATATACATTCCTTTAAATTAGTGCCTCCTGGTCCTTTTTCTAGCCATGACATCATCTCCCCAGACAATAACTAGGATCCACCTGCATATCAGATTTCGGGCTCAGGGAAAAAAAAAAAACTAGTATAGCCACAGGCCCTTTGGAATATAACTAAAATATGCCTACTAGCTATCTACAAAATGGAGACCCCCCCCCAACTCTTCATCTGCACTATTCCAGCCTTTAGGTTCATGATTAGTCAACAACTTCTTTGGCTTTATATGTTAACTCTCTTTTCAGCCACCAGGTTCCATATGTTACCATGATGCCAACCAGACTTTCTTTAGACAGACAACCCCACCAATGTGTCCTGGAGCTCTAATTCCCTAGAACCCTGCCCCACTAGGGAAAGAGAGAGACAGGCTGGGAGTATGGATCAACTTGTCAACACCCATGTTCAGCGGGGAAGCAATTACAGAAGCCAGACCTTCAACTTTCTGCATCCCACAATGACCTTGGGTCCATACTCCCAGAGGGTTAAAAAATAGGAAAGCTATCAGGAAAGGGGATGGGATACAGAGTTCTAGTGGTGGGAATTGTGTGGAGTTGTAAGTCTCTTATCATATGGTTTTGTCAGTGTTTCTTTTTTTATAAATAGATAATAAAAAAATTAGTGCTTCTGTGTTCTTTGGGTATATGCCTTGGAGTCATATTGCTGTATCATTAAGACATTTCCATTTTTAATAGTTTAGGTATTGCCATACTTTTTTTATAGGGACTATGCTAGTTTACATTCCCACAAACAGTTTAGCAGAGATCCCTTATTTTATTATATATATATATTTGAACCTGGGACTTTGTAACCTCAGATATGAGAGTCTCTTTGCTTAACCATTATGCTATTTACCCTTCACCTGGATACTTTATCTCCATATCCATGGCAAAACTTTAACTAATTTCTTGTTTTGTTGATGTAGGTCATTCCCACAGGTGTACGATAGTATCTCAACGTGGTTTTAATTTACATTTCTCTAATGATGAGTTACGTGGAACATTTTTAAAACATGCCCATGGGCCATGTGAAAACTATCTGTTTAGATCTTTTTTTTAAAAAGTATCTGTAGTTTTAAGCCAATATTCTTAGAGCTCTCACAATGGCCTTAGAGCTCTCTGTATGACCTTGCTCTGTGATTTTTTTTCTTTGTTCTTCCTCTAACCCACCCTGCTGTAGTCACACTGGCTTTTCTATTTCTCCTTGAACACACTAACATCTTGCTCTCACTGCACAGCATTTATGTTTGCTGTTATCTCTGTAAGAATACTCTCATCTTAGATGTCAAGATGGCATGGGTCTTAATTTCACATAGGTTATTTGCACAAATATCAATTAATCAGCAATATGTTATAAAATGTCATATGTAACAGAACTTAGGGGTCTGGGGAATACACCAACTCTCCTTATCACATTTTACTTTTATTGCTAGTACTTTCACTAGACATGTGGATTATCCAAGCTAATTCTGTATCTGTGTGTATTTTAGGTTTATTGCATATCTCTACCACATCTCCTCTCCCACAAAATGGAATAAAGTTCTCAAGAGCAGGAACTTCATCTATTTTTACCGCTGTTATATTCCCAAGACATAAAAAATGCCCTGAATGTAACAATGATCACTGAATATTTGTAAGTGAACCAATAGATCAGTCAATACATATATGTTCTTGTACAAAGATCTCACTATACATTTCCAATTATTCCTTAAAATAGCTATCTATAAGTTGTCAAGTTGCAAGAATCACACATTTTAAAATCTTTCAGCATATTGACAACATTCCCTCCAGACTTCACTAAACTGGCTTTTGCTCCCATTAGAAAGGTGTAAGAGTGTTAATTTCCTTGTATAACCACTGATATATGATAAAAAATTTCCCAGAAATATTTGCAATTCAGGCATATGAAATTTGATTAACCTTTTACTGACTGTACTTCTTTGAGTTTTGGTCAACTAGGTTCCATGTTCAGTGACCATTAAGACATTAGTTTCTTGATGGTGGAGAGCTTAGTTCTGATGACTGCCACATCCCAGCATCCTAAGAGTCCAGTGAGTGTAGGTACATAGCAAACAACTGTTGAAATAATGAATTCATCTGGGGGTCAGGCGGTAGTGCAGCAGATTAAGCACACATGTCACAAAGTGCAAGGGCCAGAGTAAGGATACCTATTCAATCCCCTGGCACCTCACTTGTAGGGGGGTCGCCTCACAGGCGGTGAAGCAGGTCTGCAGGTGTCTGTCTTTCTCTCCCCCTCTCTGTCTTCCCCTCTTCTCTCCATTTTTCTCTGTCCTAAAAACTGCATCAATAACAACAACAATAATGAAACAATAAGGGCAATGAAAGGGAATAAATAAATAAATACATGAATATTTTTTTAAAAAGATACTCAAGGGACTGGGTGGTGACCCACCTAGTTGAGCAGACACATTACCATGAACAAATACCTGGGTTCAAGGCTCCACTCCCCACCTGCATAAGGGAAATCTCATGAACAGTGAAGTTGGTCTGTAGGTGTCTGTCTCTCTGTCTCCCTCTCTATCTTCCCATCTCCTCCTAATTTTTCTCTGTCCTGTCTAATTTTAAAAAATAAAGGAAAAATGACCAACAGGAACAGTGGCTTCATTGTGCAGGCACCAAGTCCTAGAGGTAACCCTGGTGGCAATAAAAAAAAGGCACTCAAAAAATACACCTGGTGCTAGTAGGCATCTTGTCATATGCAGCTAGATTTCTGAGGCATCTCTTTTTTTAATTTTTTATTTAAGAAAGGATTAATTAACAAAACCATAGGGTAGGAGGGGTACAATTCCACACAATTCCCACCACCCAATCTCCATTTCCCACCCCCTCCCTTGATAGCTTTTCCATTCTCTATCCCTCTGGGAGCATGGACCTAGGGTCATTGTGGGTTGCAGAAGGTAGAAGGTCTGGCTTCTGTAATTGATTCCCCGCTGAACATGGGCATTGACTGGTTGGTCCATACTCCCAGACTGCCTCTCTCTCTTTCCCTAGTAGGGTGGGTCTCTGGGGAAGTGGAGCTCCAGGACACATTGGTGGGGTCTTCAGTCTAGGGAAGCCTGGCCAGCATCCTGATGACATCTGGAACCTGGGGACTGAAAAGAGAGTTAACATACAAAGCCACACAAATTGTTGAGCAATCATGGACCCAAAACTTGGAATAGTGGAGAGGAAGTGTTAAGGTCTACTCACTGCAAACTCTAGTGTACTTCTGCTTTCAGGTATATATTTTGCAGTAGTTTACGGATACGTGTGAACATATGCTCTCTCTCACAGAACCTGGTGTATATCTAGGTTTGGGGACTTTGTTAGAAAGTGAACCACCTGAGATGAAATTAGAGTATACTATGAAAGGAAAGGTCTCACCTGAGTAATGAAGTTGAAGAGTTGTCATTCCACACGTGAAGTCTCTGGAGACAGTCTGAAGTGAAGCATGTTGAGGTGGCAATCGTTGTGTTGGTTAGGTTGTGATCGGCAGGTGCAATATTATTTGATATGGATTGGGAGAGGCATACGGGAAAGTGGGCCCTGTCCATGGGTTCCAGGACTGGGGGAAATAGAGGCTCTATAGTGGAGATGTGAGGTTCCTGCTGTCTTAGGGTTCAAAAAGACAATTGATAGTTAATGTTATCATCACATTATTTGGTAACTGGGTTAACTTTGAAAAGTCCTTTTGTTAGGGTTTGTTGTACAGTACCTAGTATCTTGTATATAGCTGTGCTATTGGTTGCTTCTGATCTACTAGTTCTATATACACAATGGAATACTATGCAGCTATCAAGAACAATGAACCCACCTTCTCTGACCCATCGTGGACAGAGCTAGAAGGAATTATGTTAAGTGAGCTAAGTCAGAAAGATAAAGATGAGTATGGGATGATCCCACTCATCAACAGAAGTTGAGGAAGAAGATCTGAAAGGGAAACTAAAAGCAGGACCTGACCAGATTGTAAGTAGGGCACCAAAGTAAAAACCCTGTGGTGAGGGGTAGACATGCAGCTTCCTGAGCCAGTGGGGGGTGGGAGTGGGTGGGAGGGATGGGTCACAGTCTTTTGGTGGTGGGAATGGTGTTTATGTACACTCCTAGTAAAATGTAGTCATATAAATCACTAGTTAATTAATATGAGAGGGGGAAAATTAGTTGTATGTCTCAAAGTTTTTTAAAACAGACTGAATCATTTTAATATATAGGCTGTCTAATTGATATACAGACTCTCTCAAAAGCCTAGACCAAGTAGAGCAGAAGCAACCAATAGCACAGCTATATACAAGATACTGGGTACTGTACAACAAACCCTAACAAAAGGACTTTTCAAATTTAACCCAATTACCAAATAATGTGATGATAACATTAACTATCGATTGTCTTTTTGAACCCTAAGACAGCAGGAACCTCACATCTCCACTATAGAGCCTCTACTTCACCCAGTCCTGGAACCCATGGATAGGGCCCACTTTCCCGTATGCCTCTCCCAATCCATATCAAATAATATTGCACCTGCCGATCACAACCTAATCAACACAACAATTGCCACCTCAACATGCTTCACTTCAGACTGTGTCCAGAGACTTCACGTGTGGAATGACAACCTTTCAGCTTCATTACTCGGGTGAGACCTTTCCTTTCATAGTATACTCTAATTCCATCCCAGGTGGTTCACTTTCTAGCAAAGTCCCAAAACCTAGATATACACCAGGTTCTGTGAGAGAGAGCATATGTTCACACGTATCCGTAAACTACTGCAAAATATATACCTGCAAGCAGACGTACACTAGAGTATGCAGTGAGTATCCCCCTAACACTTCCTCTCCACTATTCCAAGTTTTGGGTCCATGATTGCTCAACAATTTGTTTGGCTTCGTATGTTAACTCTCTTTTCAGTCACCAGGTTCCAGTTGTCATCAGGATGCCGGCCAGGCTTCCCTAGACTGAAGACCCCACCAATGTGTCCTAAAGCTCTGCTTCCCCAGAGACCCACCATACTAGGGAAAGAGAGAGGCAGACTGGGAGTATGGACCAACCAGTCAACGCCCATGTTCAGCGGGGAAGCAATTACAGAAGCCAGACCTTCCACCTTCTACAACCCACAATAACCCTGGGTCTATGCTCCCAGAGGGATAGAGAGTGGGAAAGCTAACAGGGGAGGGGGTGGGAAATGGAGATTGGGTGGTGGGAATTGTGTGGAGTTGTACCCCTCCTACCCTATGGTTTTGTTAATTAATCCTTTCTTAAATAAAAGAAAAAAAAATAAAAAGTATTTGTTGTATGAAATTCAAAAAAAAGATAATTTTTAATTTTTCCTTTTGTTGCCCTTGTTGTTCTTCATTGTTCTTGTAGTTATTATTGTTGTTGTTATTGATGTCATCGTTGTTAAACAGGACATAAAGAAATGGAGAGAGGAGGGGAAGACAGAGAAGGGGAAGAGAAAGAAAGACACCTGCAGACCTGCTTCACCTGTGAAGTGACTTCCCTGCAGGTGGGGAGACGGGGGCTCAAACCGGGATCCTTAAGCCAGTCCTTGCACTTTGCGCCACATGTGCTTAACCCGCTGTGCTACCGCCTGACTCCCAGCTAGGTCCTTTTTAACGACTAGAACTACATACATAGTTCACAGATACAGAAGTCTGGGGAGGACAATTAATGAGTAAGAATGACTGTGAAAAATAGCAGCAAATATTTGTTTACAATGTACTAAACACTGTTGTAGGCACTTAACCCTCACAACGACATCTAAAACCAGATTACTATAATCACGACAGTGCCAACAGAGACCCTACAGCACTGATAAATGGCAAAAGCAGAATTACATCCCAGAATATTGGAACCTCAGAACTTACTTTCTCAGATAACTGTGGCATTCATTAACGGCAGCTAGATGTAGTGTCCCTATAAATGAGTCACCTCACAGGGCAGGGACATATTTGAGAGAGTTCATGCTGTCACTGAGATACAAGCATTAGGGACATTGTCTGTCCTGGGTCTCACCCTTGTTCCCCCAACAGCAGGCTTCTTACTGCCCATCAGCTTGGTCAGAACTTTGGTAGGTCCTACACTTGGCTGAGGGGAACAGTTGTCTGATTTCATCTATATTGCTTAAGTTATTTCTCCCTGGCAGGATCAAAGAGGACATTTTCCTCAAATGCTTTAACCATTTATCTCCACTGGTCATTAATGAAAGGTACCTTTGAAAGAAAAAATGATCAGCTCAGTTGTTCCAAAGTTCACTCAGTTCTCCACTTTGTGTGCTAGTCATAAACATAGGTCCTTTTTGAGCAGAAATTCCACATTTCAGTATAAATACTTAACATGTCATTTCTCCTATATACATTTTGTTCAAAGAACTTACTATAGGAGGCAGATAAATAAAAATAAATGCTAATAATCCAGTACTTTGTGTGCAATAGAGGGAGTTTATTATAAAAAAATTCAAAGTGTCTTACTGACATAACTATACATGTCCTCATGCAGCCCCTGAAACTATTTCCTAGATGTGAAAACTTCCCAGGAGTCCAGAAAGTTGGCTTCCTTCCCAAACTGAGTAAGGGTAAGGAACACATTCACCACAGGCATCTGCTCCTGTTCTGGCCTACCAGAAGTCCCAGTCTGGGTGTGGATTTGAAATATAACCATCCTAGTGATCCTGGATCATATACTTGCAAATATTCATTACATGAATACTGAACTGTGACTGTGTATATTTTATAAAGATGGCCATTACTACCTCATTCATTACACACATTCTATCATGTTACCTTTATACTCCGGTCAAGAGATAGATTTGTTTCCTCCTTTTAAAACTAGGTAAATATTTTTCTTAGTAATTTAATATTGATTTACAAAATTATGAGATAACGGGTATAATTCTATACCACTCCCACCACCAGAGTTCTGTGTGCCCATTCCCTCCATTGGAAATTGCAATAGTTGTCCTATGTTCACAAATAGGGGTTGACTAGGTGAACTTTTGAGCTTCTTCAACCAATCAAACTATGTTCAATCAAACTATGGTTAATATGCCTCCAATATGATTTCAGAGACAAAATCTAAAAGGCAATTTACATTCCAGCAGGTTACTCTGTTCTTAGAGCTTAGCCATCACATTGAGAGGAAGCCCAAGCAACTTGAGGAAGTTACAGTGTTCCAGTTAATAGCCTGGACTATCAATACTATCTGGAACAGTGCTCATCATAAATGTTTGCATGTTCCCTGAAGTGGAGCTACCTAGTTGAGTTCATTCTCAGTTCACTGAGAGATAATATAAACAAAGCATCCGCAAGGCTGTCTGCCCAGGGAAGTCAAAATGGTATCATAGTAACATCTGCAGCTTGGTAGGTGACACATAGTATGATAATAAAGCAGGACAAAATGTCTAATAAACAGGAACCAAAAAGTAGGAATAGAGAAAATGAGATTAGGGATCTTAGGCTGGAAAGAAGCTAGGAAGTCTATTTTAGCTATGTTCCTAGAAGCCCATGACATTAGTAATCCTTGCTTGAGCTTGACAGCTAATATGAAGGTAGACTAAAATATTATCCGGGAAGATACTGTCACTTGAGAGTTTGGTTAGAAAGCTGGATTTGGGTAGAGGAAAGCTGCCAAACTTGAAGAAAATATATAAATAAAAAAAAACTGTTTATTCCCACAACCTGATCCAGAGCATGTATGTGTGTATATATATATATATATATATATATATATATATATATATGTGTGTGTGTGTGTGTGTGTGTGTGTGTGTGTGTGTGTGTATATATATATATATATATATATATATATATATATATATATATATATATATGACCTGTAACCTCTGAGGCCTTATAAGTCTGAATTTGCAGCCCATGGTCACAGCTGGGAACATTCTAGGCTGCACTAATTTCAGGACCAGTCTTCCTAGAGTGGCAGAGTAGGACAACCCAGTCTCCCTTTGGAGAGTGGGGAGGTCGCTACCACTGAAAATTTATACTGAGGGCAAGGTCCTGGAAGGGCCCTCAGAAGGGCTTATGATAATGCTCCTGATGGGAGTGACCAGTGATGGTGGAGAAAGGGATCTATTAGAGGTCTAGGACCATTCTATTGACACAAGAATCCAAGGATTCCCTGACTAGAGCCCCAGATAATGGGGTTACCTGGAAGTAACCATAATTTAAAAAGGCCATAATTAAGTGATTCAGTCTCTTTCTCTTATCCAACTTTTGTAGTCAGTTCTTTATCTGATGAGCTTAGACTTTCTCCCAGTTGTTAAAGTGATGAGTGTAATTTGTTGTCTAAAAACTGGTATTAAGTTTATGGGGTCTGGCCTCAAGTTAGGAGGAAATAAACGTAGGATTTTAGTGAGGTCTAAGCTTACCTTAGGCTTTACTGCATGTACTCGTTTGGTAATTCTAATAAAGGTTGTCCTTGAGTTGGCATATATATTTTACTAGTATATCTCCTGACCAGTTATATATAGTGTTTCTTCTTAATTTTATCAAGTGTTGACAGTAGCACTGATGTTATCAGAAGAGAGTAGGAGATATATCTTAACTTCTTTCAAGTATGTAGTTGAGTAGTGAGACTGAATGATGGAAGTGAAGTAGGGGGTATGAGAGGAGAGTGTGTAGGCCTAAGTAGTAAATATTTGACTATACAGTTTATAGTGCCTTCTTTAGGCCTTTTTACTTGATAGCTGAAGTTATTAGGTCAAGTTTAATCACCACAAATTGTTAAGTCCTTTTACTTTGAGGTATATCCCCTAGGCCCTAGCCTGTATCTTTGGCCTGTAACTTTGCTAAAGAGTACACCATTTCAAAGGTAACTAGGTAGTCCCATGTATTAAGAAAAGTTTTATCAGATTATTGGAGCTGGAAAGCTTATATTTTAGGCTTGGTGTTTCTGGATACAATGTGAAGTGAAAAGGCAGTGGCAACATAACATGGCATGGTGGTACTGGTTGCACTGATTTAGTTGAGGTCAGCAGAGGTGGTGTAACAGGGTAAGGGATCAAGAGGAGAGGCATCAAGAAATACAAGCAAGGGGTCCAGGGAGTTGGCGCAGTGGATAAAGCACTGGATTCGCAACCATGAGGTCCTGAGTTCGATCCCCGGCAGCACATGTACCAGAGTGATGTCTAATTCTTTCTCTCCTCTTATCTTTCTCATGAATGAATAAATAAATTATTTTTAAAAAGAAAAAGAAATACAAGCAACAACCCAGTGATTTCAGGATGAAAGTTCTTTGCAGCCTTACAGTTTAAGAAGGCAATAAATAATATTTATTATTATAACCATGTTACTTGGGAGCTTGGTTTCCCAGAGCCTTACCCCTCCAGAGCCCTGTCCTACTAGAGCAAGATATAACCAGGCTAGGGGTGTGGATCTATCTGCCAATGCCCACATCCAGAAGAGAAGCAATTATAGAAGCCAGAACTCCTACCTTCTGCACCAAAACCTAATTTTGATTCATACTCCCAATGGGGGAGAAGTGATAGGAGGAAGAGGATAAGAGGGCTCTGAAGTCCAACTCCATCAGGACCCAGAGGGAGAAGAGAGAAAAGAGAGAGATATTTGGATATAATAATAGGGCTATGTGTAGACTGGAAAGATAGAGAAGAAGATACTTTAAAAAAGCCATTTATATAGACAGAAGCCTTCCGAATTTTTATGATACAAATCTCAAAATTAAAATGAATACCTTAATAATTTTGCTATGAAATCATCTTTATTTACAAAACACTGTCATGAGAATTGCAATTCCATTAAGCTTTGATATAGCAGAAGTACAATCATATAAATAACAACAGTCAGAAACTAAACACAAGAAGTTAAAATGACTTCTAAAGACAAGCCACAAATATTGTCAAGTCTTTTATTGCAGTTCTCATTGTTCATCAGCTGGCTAATATTAAGGCAGAATCATTCCTGATGGGCTCTCAGTTCTATCTGTAGGATATTATTGCGGTGAGAAAAATCCAACATTTGGAGAGATATAGGGATGAAAACATCTTGTTGGCTCAATATTTCTCATTGTAAATAGAGATGGAGCAGGTAGTGACATACCTGGCTAAGTGCATACATTACAGTGTGCAAGGACCCAGATTCAAGCTTCTGGTGTCCAACTGCAGGAGGGAAAGCCTCATGAGTGGTGAAATAGGGCTGCAGATTTCTCTCTGTCCCTTTCCCTCTCTATCTTCCCCTATCTTCTCAATTTCTTTTTGCCTCTATATAATATCTCTGTTTATATCTATCTAAATAGGTAAATAAATATTTTTAAAAATAGAGGAGGAAAGACTTTGGTGAAAAAAAAAAGAAAACCAAAAAAGTTCCAAACATGTTCCCTGGAGGAGGAAAAGGAGGAACTCTTCTTATGAATGGGCTCCCTGAATTCATTGAAAACAACAGGTCTATGATTGGGGGGTAGGGGAGTGTAAAAACAAAGCCAGACCCAATTGCTTAACTTTTGATAGGATGATCTTTGCTATCATTTCTACTGGATTCTATTTATGAAGTCATTAGTCTATATGTTTTATCAAAAGATGATATATTAATATTTCTAGATGAATTCTGCTGGCCTGGATGATCTACCAGAATGTTAATAAAATATTTCTGCCTTGGCTGGGAGTTTGGATCAACCAGTCAACACCCATGTTCAGTGGGGAAGCCATTACAGAAGCCAGACCTTCTACCTTCTGCATCCCATAATGACCTTGGGTCCATACTCCCAGAGGGATAAAGAATAGGAAAGCTATCAGGGGAGAGGATAAGATATGGAGATCTAGTGGTGGGAATTGTGTGGAGTTGTACCCTTCTTATCCTATGGTTTTGATAATGTCTCCTTTTTTAAATAAATTTAAAAAAAATTCTTCCTTTGTAAGAGAGATGAATCAGGATATGGTTGGCCTGAAGAATGGATCATCATTTCATGATCTTATTCCCATCATATTAGGACACCATGTCAGAAGGTGCTTTATGAGGATCACTTTGATTATCTTCTTTGACTGGTAACTGGATGATGTAGAAGGTTCCATAGGTTTCTTGAGTTTTTTCTTTCCCATTGGAAGCGGAGGTAAGAGTCTGAACAGAACCCACTGGAGGGCAAAGAAAAGCTCTCATTTCAGATAGAAGTCGGCCCAATGGTGAGTGGTCACATATGGAATACTCCCTGCCAAGTGCTATATCTGAAGCATCAACTGAGTACCATCAAATGTACTTTTTCTAAGAGTTCATATTTTAACTTTATTTCAATTAATTTGTCTGTCATGAGCACTGTCTTCCTTAAAAAAGCAAGGCTTATTCCCACCCCCACCCCCACCCAGTAGTGTGAGCTATCAACCAATTACCATGTGATTTTCCTCAAAGGAAAATCTTCCCTGGATAAGACTGAATGGTTGTCAATAATTTGTTTTGAAGATCTCTGGTTCCCTTTCTATAGTTCTTCAACCCTTTGGGCACATGGCTGAAATTTTCATCTGCTTGAGAAAATTTCCCCTCATTCTCTATCTGGTAACTTCCCTCTCTACTGTTAATTTCTTGTTAAGTATCATTTCTTTTCCTTGATACAGTTTAGTCATTAAGTTTTTAGTTCCCACTTTGCAATTTCATATTTTCTGACTTGCAAAGATACTTGTTCAGTCTGGAGATTTAAAATCATTATATAAGCTTTACATTTGTTATATGCACATTAGATAACAGAGGGAATGTGGTTATTTGGGTTCTCTCAATTTTCAGTGCTTTCAGTAAGTAAGATAGAAGCATGAATAAATTTCTTCAAAACTACTTGGGCTGACTATTTTTTCTGATTCATTATTCATTTCCCATTCTAACTTACCATCATCATATTATGTCTTCTCTAAGCACAGAAGCTCAATCTTTCATCTTTATCAAGTGTTTAGTCAGAGACTTGATCTGATTTTCTTCATCACAAATAACTTGTGCCATAGCAACTTTGGAGTCTTCAAATATGATTTTCTGTTTGTTACATTAATGCACATATTATTTTGTGTTGGTTTCTTCTAAAGATGGTTTCTGGCTTTCTTGAAGTGGAGAATTTTCACTCACAGTATTTTTTATGGCTATCTTAAATTGTTCTTCCTTCACCTGAGGTGTGTTGAATATTGTTTTGACTCTAGATATCTTTGAGTTGAGGGGTTTTGATTCATTTTCTAATCATAATAAATTTTCAAATATATCTGTCATCAATTCACCTTGTCTGGAATATTCTGATTTATTTTTTGTGTAACTCTCTTTAGGAAAGTTACCAGTTTTACATTCAGTTTGAGACCTGTCCAACTTTTCATAGATTGTCTCCAGCCTTTGAGAGATTGACTCCACAGTGCTGTCATTCTTTAAAGTTGACTTTAATCCTTCATATACTTTTAGTCATTTTTCAAATTATTTGAATTTTCTTCCATGAATATAGAAAAATATATAGCAATTTTTAACTTTGTTTTTATATTAACTTAAGTGATTAAGCATTTCATAACAACCCATCCAACAACAGATGTCCAAAACCAAAGTTCCCTGGGAAAACCAATGGAGTTTCTATTTGGCCTATCTTTAAACAATACTGCAATGATTTTGCACAACTTTTTTTTTTCCAACCAGGATTATCACTGGGGCTTGGTTCACAGTTTCTGGTAGCAATTTTTCCTTCCTTCCTTCCTTCCTTCCTTCCTTCCTTCCTTCCTTCCGTCCGTCCTTCCTTCCTTCCTTCCTTCCTTCCTTTCTTTCTTTCTTTTTAATATTTATTTATTCCCTTTTGTTGCCCTTGTTGTTTTATTGTTGTAGTTATTAATGTTGTTGTCACTGTTGGATAGGACAGAAAGAAATGGAGAGAGGAGGGGAAGACAGAAAGGGGGAGAGAAAGACACTTGCTGACCTGCTTCACTGCTTGTGAAGCGACTCCCCTGCAGGTGGGGAGTTGGAGCTCGAACTGAGACCCTTACGCCGGTCCTTGTGCTTTGTCCCACCTGCGCTTATCCCACTGCACTACCACCCAACTCCCAATTTTCTCTTCATATATATATATATATATATTTGACAGGACAGAGATAAACTGAGAGGGAAGGGTTGATCAAGAAGGAAAGAGAGAGATAGACACCTGTAGACCTGTTGACAGCCTGTGAAATGTCTTCCCTGTAAGTGGAAGCACAGCTTTTCTAAGACTAGTTTCAAACACAGCTGAGAGGCTGGCATGCACTCCATCATGGCACCAAGGACACTTGGCATTCAGTTATAGACAGAACTAGGTATTGGTATGGCCAACCAGTAACTAATCTACACAGAATACTATAGAGCTATTTCTGTAACTCAAGGTCAAAGTAAAACAATATGAAGTCAGATTCTGGAGTTTGATGTAGAGGAACCAGTATTCTCCATCTAGAGTCCTAGCTGCCAGACAAAGGAGCCTCATCCATTTATTATGTTCAATCACCCCTCTCCCCCTCTACTGACCACCATCCATCCCTTCACCTGTCTCCAGAAGGATGTGTTTCTCAGGCAAACCTGAGGCTGCACACTGGTGAAGTTTTTCTATCTTTTATTGTTCTTCATATAGTTGTGTTAGAGGCATGTCGTTTGATTGTAACTATTCCACTATCCTTTTGCCTCTGGAAGTCAATATGTTAATAATTAAAATCTCAATAACTGTCGGGTCTACAGAGTAATTGTTCTATTGATCACGGCAATATCAAAAATTCTGGCAACAGATTAAAATGACAGAGGGATTTAGTATATATTCATATGGCATCCCAAAGACATGCTTTTCTATAAATGTATCATATCACACTACAAGGAAAGATCAAATCAATCAAATATTGAATGCAAAAAAGTAATCCATTGAACTCCTAGAAGAAAAGATGTGCATTTCTTTATAACCCTTGAGTATATAAAGTCTTTCAATTTTTTAGAAACACTAACAAAGAAAAATAAATATGACTACATAGGAAAGATACATAATGTTGAGGGTAAGCAAGTGTACATATTATACTAAGTCTAAAAACAAAAAAAAAACTTCTATCAAAGTTGAAGATAGGTATAGTGTCAACCTGAAAACAGCAAATACTCTTTATCAAGTTTAAGATATTAGTCATTCAGGAACAACAAAATAAACGCCTTTGTGGGCCCCCATAGGACCTTGCCCACAACTTAAGTCAACAATGGTAGAAAATGTTCCATGCCCTGAAGGGAGGATGGACAACATACTCTATGCTACACCTGAGGAAGATGGGTCAATAATGGGGCAACATGGAATGTTCCTACTCATGACCACAGAATGTGAGTTCAGATCTAGAGGGATGCAGAGGTCACACAGGCTCCTAAGCTAAGTATGGTCCCCAGATCACATAAAATCGATGGGGTTTATAGTCAACAATATTTATACCCCTTTCCCATATTAGGGAGATACTTTCTTCCCTGATCCAGCTTTCTAGTCATTTTTGCAGACATGACATCATCTCCCCAGACAATAACTTGGATCCATCAGCATATCAGATTTCAGGCTCAGGCAAAGAAGAAAAAAACACTAGTATAGCTACAAGCCCTTTGAAAATATAACTAAAATATGCCTACTACCTATCTACTAAATGGAGGACCCCCCCCCCAACACTTCATCTGCACTATTCCAGCCTTTAGGTCTATGATTGTTCAACAATTTGTTTGGCTTTGTATGTTAACTCTCTTTTCATCCACCAAGTTCCAGATGCTACCATGATGGTAACCAGACATCCCTGGACAGGCAACTCCACCAATGTGCCTTGGAGCTCTGCTTCTCCAGAACCCTTCCCCACTAGGTAAAGAGAGAGACAGGCTGGGAGTATGGATCGACTTGTCAATGCCCATGTTCAGCAGGGAAGCAATTACAGAAGCCAGACCTTCCACCTTCTGTATCCCACAATGATCTTGGATCCATACTCCCAGAGGGTTAAAGAATAGGAAAGCTATCAGGGGAGGGGATGGGATAAGGAGGTCTGGTGGTGGAACTGTGCAAAGTTGTACCCCTCTTATCATATGGTTTTGTCATGTTTCCTTTTTATAAATAAAAAAAATTAAAAAGATATTAGTCAATTTTTCACACACCAGAGGACCTGAAACAGTAGATATTCATTCAATAGGGGATATTGGAGAGAGCAGTTTGCACAAGTTTGAACATAGAGGGAAGTTCTAATTTAATCTTAATTATGTAAACTAGAACATAAATATGTGTGTCAGTGTGTGTGTGTGTGTGTGTGTGTGTATGTGTGTGTGTGTGTGTGTGTGTGTGTGTGTGTGTGTGTGTGTGTGTGTCTTGGAGTAGCAGAGGACCTATTATTTCACTACTATTCTACTCTTATTCCTGAAAAAAAAGTATGACTATATTTAAGGTAAAATGTTGACATGGCAGTGGCTGAGCCTTTTCATGAGAACCCACTGAAATATCAGTAAAGTAAACTTCAGAATAAGGAAAACATTGAAATGTGGCAACAACCTACAGATTTCCTCTTGTTCCATTAACCTTATACACACATCTCTACAATTTAGAGCCTCACTGAACCTCAATTTTCTCATCAGAAAAGTGAGAACAATGACAACTACTCCACATTTGTGAGCTTAAAGGGAATAATGCATAAAAAGCCACATATGTCCACACAGGCCAATATCCAAGCTGTAGGTGCAGTCTCTTCAGTGACTATAATTATAGATTCAGTTGCTTTGTATAGAGCTCTCATCATGCAAACACATTACAGTCATGCACCCTTTGAATTGAGAAGGAATTCCCCTGTGTAAGTCTCTGCCCAGAGAAAGGGTAATTTATTTCTATCTCTAGTTTCCTACTTTTATGGCACACTGCACAGATTAAAAGAATATATTAACAAAGACACATAGGAACAAAAAGACAAGAGCATACTGAGGCACATGAACTTGCTAGTCAAGATGTCTGATCACAGACCATACTCCTGTCATTTCAGGCTGCAAGACAAGAGACTGTTAAAAGCTGTGGTTTCATGTTTCATTTCTGCCTTAATCCACTCAATCTGGGGAGGCGGTAAGTGGATCTGGCATTTTCAGAATACAGTAGAGGAGACAAGGTATAGAGATGTGCCAAGCTTAGAAGATGTCTAGCTATGAAAAGACTCCATCTATCTTCTTTGAGCTAACTCTTAGCATAGTTCATGTTTGGTATCTGCTAGTCAGTTTTAGAGCTTTGGTTTCTCTCAGAAGATTCCTGAAGATGGTAACTACTGTCTTCAGTCTCTCACCCTTTAAAACCAAGTATTTAAAAGACAGTTTTAGAATTTTTCTGTCTCTTAGGAGTGAAAATGGCATTGAGAAATTCCCCAATTTTCCTCTTCTAATTTTAATTTTTATTATCTTTATTTTATTGGATAGCAACAGCCAGAAATCGAGAGGGAAGGAAGTAATAGAGAGGAAGATAGACACACACACACACACACACACACACACACACACACACACTCACACACTCACACACTCAGAGAGAGAGAGAGAGAGAGAGAGAGACCTGCTTCACCACTAGCAAAGCTTTCTCTCTGCAGGTGGGGATTTGAGGCTCAAACCCAGGTCCTTACACATTGTAACCTGTGCACTCAATCAGGTACACCACCATCCAGCCCCAAGAAGTTCCCCAATGTTCATTTCTATTTCCACTGCAGTAGACTGATTAGTGAATTTCCTATGTATGAAAGACTCAGCCATCTGAATACTATGCAATCAGTTACACATAATGGATCGAACCAAAGAACTGGGCCTCTCTGATTAACTTATAAGAAAGCTGGAGGTAAAAACTAAAAGGTGGCATCTAGTTCAAGAACTTTTGCATGAATCAGAATATAGCATAGGCATAATGGGAGCAACAAGGACTCAAAATCATTAGAGGAGCATATTACCCCCAAAACAACGCCCCCCCACCCAGTGACTACTGGACATCTACACATCTATTTCTCTTACTGATAACCTAGCTTTGGATGGCCTTTAGACATGAAATGCTACTTTGAAAGTACTGAGAAGAGAGGCTGTGCTCATTGTCAGACATCAACTCCACTGTCACCTCCCCAGGAAGGCTGTCCTGTTCCTTCTATTCTAATAATAGTCTAATACCTTCTTCTCTTACCCTGTCTTCTTAATAGTTACGTTAGGAGCTGTGTTACACACTGGGGTCACACAACTGTGATGTCAGCAGCCTCAGTACTGCAAGGATGCAGGGATGCAGAATTTGTTTATCTATCTAATCTGTGAAAACTAGGACTGAAGGAAGGTGTTATTTCCACAACTGCTGACAACCCTAAACTCTCAGAGACTGTGAATGGGAAGTTGTTGCTTGGGATCACCTCAGGGCAATAATGACAACAGAGATAATAACAATTACAAAGATGACAACCCTACTATTCATAATAACAGCACTGACTACAAAAATTCAGTAGCTTTCTCAGTAGTATGATGAAGAGACACATTTTTAGCTGCTTTGAGATTATTTCCTACTGTGGCTGAAAGATAAATTAGACACCATTTTCCATTTTGGATAAATAGGGAATGCTATTTCTGCTGGTAATAGAAGATCTTTGGAAGAGATGAGTCTACTCTTAAGAAAGTATGTTTTCATCTCACTGGTAGGTAGGTCTACAATTAAAGGAAAGACTGAGGCTGGGGACTTGGATATAGGAGTTATCTATAGACTGAGTTGGTTTATGTGTTGGAAATAAGTAAATTTCTCACAGTAGAGAAACAGGAGTTGAGGGTTGGAGAAACAGCATAATGGTCATGGAAAAGACTTTCATGCCTGAGGCTCTGAGATCCAGGTTCAGTCCTCTGGACTCTCTCTTTCCTTGTCTCTCCCCCAATTCTCTATATAACACATGTCTCCTAGTCCTGGAACCTCTGGGGTGTGGCTTGCTTTCCTGTATGTTTCTCTCAATTCAGTTCTCAGTATCAATTCTAAATGATATCAATGCAACCAGTACCAGTTTCATTTCAGACTGTGCCCAGAGATGTCAAGCATGGAATGTCAACCCTCTACCTTCATTACTCTGCCACCAAGTTCTAGATGCTACCATGACATCACGCTGACTTTCTTGGGCAGAAAAACCTCACCATTGTGTCCTGGAGCCCCACCTCTCCAGAGCCCTGTCCCACTAGGGAAAGAGAGAGACATGCCAGGAGTATGGATAAACCTGCTGATGCCCATGTTTAGTGAAGAAGCAATTACAGAAGCCAGACCTTCCACCTTCTGTACCCCATAATGATCCTGGGTCTATGCTCCAGAGGGATAAAGAATAGGAAAGTTTTCAATGGAGGGAATGGGATACAGAGTTCTGGTGGTGGGAATTGTGTGGAACTGTGCCCCTCCTATGCTATGGTCTTATCAATGTTTCTATTGTATAAATACATTTAAAAAATAAAATATAATAAAAAAATCTTCAAAAAAAGAGAAATTACTCTTAGGCTGGGGAAACAGTTTAATGGTTCTGCAAAAAGATTCCTGTGACTGTGGCTTTTAGGTCCCAGGTTCAAATCCAGAATCACCATAAACTATAGCTGAGGATAATGCTAAAGGTTTTGATTCCTGAGTTTCTGAGGTCCCAGGTTCAATCCTCAATACCATCATAACCCACAGCTAAGCAATGATTTGGTAACAAGAAGGTGGTGGGAAAGGGTAAAAGGAGGAAGAAGAGAAGAGGAAGAGGAGGGGAAGGAGGAGGAGGAAAGAGGAGGAAGACAAAAATGGAAATTGCCCTCCTCTACTGAGGAGTGGGGTGTTTCTATCTTCTAATAAATGTCCCCTTGAGTCTTTTCTAATAAATGTTCTCTTAAAATGCTATAAAGTAAAATTAAAATAACTTGAAAAGAGAGAGAGAGAGAGAGAGGGAATAAGTTGAATGAAAGTGGAAAGAGGTTCTAGAAATATGATAGAAAAGCAGTCAAAAGGCTCAAACTCGTAACAGTCAGGATGTAATATTAAGGGGAAAGAAAGGGATAAGAGTATTAGCAAGCTCCTAGCTAGGAGTACTAAAAATGGTGGGAATAAAAACACTCGGGATTATTGGGTGGAGGCTCTCCCTAAATTTGCCACCATCAGTCCAGATCCTGTTCCACCAAGGTCATTTCTGAGGAACAGAAAACACACACACACACCTTTCTGTGAAATTGGTTCATGGAAACGGAACACAGACATTGATATAATTTGTGGGCAAAAATTTTAGAACAATATTTATTCTTTGTAATTTCTGTTCTTTTTATATCTCTTGGGACAGAAATGAATACTGCCAACATTAAGAAAAAAAACCAACCTTTTCCATCTGGAGTCAATTTTTAAAAACATTCTTAATATTTGTATATAGCACACAACACACACACATACACACAGAGGAATCAGGTTATGCTTGAGAAATACAGATCTTATTTAATGCTAGTTAATTTATTTCAGTTTCACCTTTTCCTCAGGACTATTTTAGAAAATCATCATCCCAGGAGTGGTGAAATCATAGTTCATTTTGACTCTCACATATAGAAAGTCCAGCTCAAGCTAAGATGTGTCAAATATATATCCTCTCTTAGAATTTCAGAAATTCAACTTTCTCCTCCCTCCTGTCATAACTGATATGTTTAGCAGGTACCATGATTCAATCTGGGCAAAGTGAATGGCTCTTCAGATTCAAAGCTGATATCAGCACTCCTGTGGGTTGGTACAAGATGTGGGGTCCTTGACAAATGGTAGTGAACATTTATAAATGTTTGACTTGAGGTTTGAGAGGAAAGATCCTGCTGTACTTCACCCATGGGTTTGCTTCTGGTTCTCTTCTTTCCAGCTTTAAAATGAAGGTGTTAATTGTGGTCATCCTTCCACCATTATCTTCAGCACCAAGAGTGCCCAGAAGTACTAGCAGGTTCTGTCTAAGGTATTTGAGAAGGCCAGTCATCAAGAGTTTGATGTGAGGCTTGATAGATACTACACACATCTCTTAGTTTGGATATATCATTCATCTCTCTCTCTCTCTCTCTCTCTCTCTTCCCCTCTCTCTCATTGCAGTTTTATTGGGAATGTGGTGGTTAATGGTCTACAGTAACTGAAACAGTGTTGAGCCTTAAAGCCAGCCCCTCTGCTCTGATTACATAATCATTGTTTTGCCTGAAAGATCCCTACCATGTTATCCCCTCAGGGTATTGCTAATTCAGTTAAAACCATCTAAACAGTTGCTAAGGAGGCTTTCACCTTCCCTGCATGCCTTTTGCCTCTCTCCACCCCCTTTCCTAGCCATTTCCATTTCCAACTTGCCACTTCCGGTTTTTATCCTATAAAACCCCTGCTATTCCAATTTCACTCCTTTTCTCTTCTGCGTTCTGACCCAGAGAAGACCTGGAGAAGGGCTGGTGGGCATAGTGGGTGGCGGCCATTTTGCTAGCTCCACGTGGCCTAAACCACTGTGCTCACACCCAACTCTGGAGTATCTGCATGAATAAAGATTTGTGTTCTTGCTCCACCACAAGTTCCTGGCCACTTCTCTTTTCCCCCATGATGCAACCCAACAACACAGGAATTTTCTCCTGGGAATATATCCAAAGGAAGAAAATTCACCCACTTATAGAGATCTATCTTCCCTCTCATGCCTAATCAATGGAGATTTCTCAACTTTGATACTATTGAGATGTGGCACTAGACAATTGTAATTTGGGATTACACTGTACATTGTAGGAATTTAGCAGTATCCTTGGTTTCATTTTGCCCACTGGATTCCAGTCACACACACACCACTTCCCAGTTATAACAATACAAAATATATCTAGCTACTGTTGTTGTTTTCCCCTGGGTGGGGAAAAATTTACTCTAGTTGAGAATCTCTATATTAAAGGACCCAAAAGATCTACTGAGGTTTTGAATAATCTAGACCTGAGCTCAGCGGAAGTCAGAAGTGCTTAAGACACCATCTTTACTATTTTGATGACTCTCCTCTACTCATACCATTGCCAGGCACTAAGAACGTTTCTTCCTTTTACCTGATACATCTGAATTTCTGCCATTATATTTCTTCATCTGAAACAACTGAAAGACTCTTCTAGACTCTAGGAACAGAGCAGGCTACCTTCTCTGTTCTTGCCAACAATTTTCATATAATGTGATGCTAGAGAGATGTTTGTTATCTGCAAGGTTGAACATTACTCCTCCCACCTACCCCACCCTTGCATAAGATTTAAGGGGAAATCTATCCTTTGCCAGGTATGTCCAAATGGATCTTTTTAAAGTTATTATTATTATTTGAAAAAAAAAATCCCTGTCCATTTGCTCAACTTAAAAAGCATAGGTCTCTCAAATTGGCAAGTGGGATTAAAAATGTAGCAAAGTACTAACTATAAGGACCTACACAAGGATCCCAGTTTGAACCCCAATACCTAACTTGCAGGGGGTTCACTTCACAAACAGTAAAGCAGGTCTTCAGGTATCTATCTTCCCCTCCCCCTCTTTATCTTCCCCTCTCCTCTTAACTTTTCTTTGTCCTATCAAAAATAAATAAATAAAAATAGGCTGCAGGAGCAGTGGATTTGTAGTGATGACACCAAGCTCCAGTGATAACCCCGGAAGCAAATAATATAATATAATAATAATAATAATAATAATAATAATAATAATAATAAAAGATGCAGCAAAGGGTGAAAGTTTCATCTCTTAGCAAGGCAGGATAAAGAGACTCCATGAATCATTTATTCATCCACCCATCCATTGGCAATAAAGGCAGATCTATGATCGCAGGATATATGTACTGCTTTCTCTTGGGATTTTCAAGACATAGAATCTCTGGTACGTTTGCTCCAGAGGCAGAAAGTTATGCAGCAAACTTAGATCCTCCTGATGAATTTGTGCATCCCTAAGTCTCTACTTCCCATCTAGCAAAAAAAAAAAAAAAAAACATCAGTTTTCAGCACATCAAACTTTCCCCATTCTATTTCTAAAATGTCTATGGGCCCAAGAATTACTTCACATCCCTATGATTCCTTACATAGTTATCCAGACTTCATAAACATTAGCTCACCTGGACTCATTTTCCCATACACCAGTACTCCTGAGGAGTGTGACTAAAATCCACCAGAAAGAAAAATCCATTTCTCTCAGGGCCAGGTGGTGGCACACCTGGTAGAGTGCAGACATCACAGTGCACAAGGACCTGGGTTCAAGCCTCTGGTCCCCACCTGCAGGGGGAAAGCTTTGCAAGTGGTGAAGCAGGACTACAGTGTCACTCTCTCCCTCTTTATCTCCCCCTTCCTTCTCGATGTCTGACTGTCTCTATCAAATAAAAATAACAACAACAACAAAATTTATAACCTCACAAAAATTAAAAAAAATAAACAAATTCTATATCTCTTCTTGCCAGATATTTAGTTAGAAAATGAAACTGTCAAGTTGGGATCCAGGACGTGGCTCAGTGGGTGAAGCACATGCCCTCCAATAAATGGAACTCTAGTTTTGAGATCTAGTATCACATGAAAGCACCATGGATTGAACCAAAGGAACTCTAATTTAACTCTTTAAATATAAAATTAAAAATAAGCTCGGGGAGGCATTGTGCATGTGTGAAGCTGTGGACTCACTCACTGACAATGCATATTTCTTTTTTAAATAATTTTTATTTTTTTAAATATTTATTCCCTTTTTCCCCTTGTTGTTTTATTGCTGTAGTTATTACTGTTGTTATTGATGTCATCATTGTTGGATAGGACAGAGAGAAATGGAGAGAGAATGGGAAGACAGAGAGGGGGAGAGAAAGATAGACACATGCAGACCTGCTTCACCACCTGTGAGGCTACTCCCCTACAGGTGGGGAGCTGGGGTTCTAACCAGGATCCTTAAGCTTGTGCCACCTGTGCTTAACGCACTGCGCTACCACCCAACTCCCAAACAATGCACAGTTTTTAAATAAATAATTTTATAACTGCCAAACTGAAAAAAAGCACTTGAACATTTGTAACAGAGAAAAATATTTCTAAGGGTCTGGGAACATCTGTTAGAGTGTGCACATTACAATTCACAAGTATACCAGTTTAAGCCACTGGTCTCCACTTGTAAGGTAGAAACTTCCCTATACACTTCTTTCTGTCTCTACCCAAAATAAATTAAAAATAAAGATAATCTTAAATAAATGTTTGGAAGGTTTTGAATCCAGTTAGAAAAAAATAAGCATAAAATAGGCAATATACTAAACACGAGCTTTAAGAGGCAAAGTAGAGATAGACAAAAAATGTGGATCATTTCTTACAATTGAAGGTTACAAATTAAAGATGTGGGAGTCAGGCTGTAGTACAGCGGGCTAAGCGCAGGTGGCGCAAAGCACAAAGACCGGCATAAGGATCCCGGTTCGAACCCTGGCTCCCCACCTGCAGGGGAGTCGCTTCACAGGCAGTGAAGCAGGTCTGCAGGTGTCTATCTTTCTCTTCTCCTCTCTGTCTTCCCCTCCCTCTCTCCATTTCTCTCTGTCCTATCCAACAACAACAACAACAATAATAACTACAACAATAAAACAACAAGGGCAACAAAAGGGAAAAAATAAAATAAATTTTTTTAAAAATTTTTTTAAAAATTAAAGATGTATTTTTAACCTCCTGGACTGGAAAAAACATAAAGTGCTAGCAAAAACTCATAGAAAGGGGAGTTCTATAGTTTTGGAGTATAAATTGGTGAATCATTTATCAGAGATAGATTTCCTATATTATATCTTTCTAATGCTAAGCAATAAATCAAATTCAAATAGACTGATATAAAACAGCACACTCAAGGGAGTGAGGGTGCTGACTGGTGGTACCTGGTTGAGTGCACACATGACCATGTACAAGGACCCAGGTTTGAGCTCCCACTCCCCATGTGCAGGGGCAAAGTTTCACATGTGGTGAAGCAAGTACTATAAGTGTCTTTCTATCTCTCACTCTTCTCACTTTTTCTCTATCCTATCAAATAAAGAAAAAAAAAGAGGAAAACATCTATAAAGACTAAGGGGGTTGAGTGGTAGCACAGTGAGTTAAGTGCATATGGCAAGAAGCGCAAAGATCCTGGTTCAAGTCCCCCGATCCCCACCTGCAGGGGGGGTCACTTCACAAGTGGTGAAGCAGGTCTGTAGGTGTCTTTCTCTATCCCTCTTCCCCTCCACTCTCGATTTCTCTCTGTCCTATCCAACAACAACAGCAATGGCAACAGTAACAATGGTAACAAAAAGGGCAACAAAATAAGGGAAATGGCCTCTAGGAACAGTGGATTCATAGTGTAGGCACTGAGCCCCAACAATAACCCCAGAGGCAGAAAAAAAAGTGGGCAGAAGATATGAATAGATGGTTCTCTAAAGAAGAAACACACATGGCCTATAGACATATGCAGGAATGCTACCGGTTCACTCATTAGAGAAATGCAAATCAAAAATACATTGAGATTCCACCTCACATTTGTGAAAATGGGCTCCATCAATAAAAAAAGGGAAGATAATTACTGGAAAGTGTAAAGAGAGGAATTCTATTACCCTGCTGGTGGGAATGCAAACTGGTACAACCACTATAGAGAAAAGTATGGACAATCATTAAACAAGGATGTGACCCAGCAATTCCACTACTCGGCATATACCCCAAAGATATAATCACACTGATTCAAAGGCACACGCACCCCCATGTTTATCATAGCTTTATTCACAATAACAAAAGCCTGAGAACAACAAAAATGTTCCTCAACAGATGACTGGATATAAGTGTTATAGGACATATACTTAACAGTGTATTATTCAGCAATAAAAAAGATGATGCTGTGTCCTTTGAGATAAAGTGGATAGAATTGGAGAAAATTATACTTAGTGATGCAAGTAAGGAGGTAAAGGACAACTGAAGAATGTTTTCATTCATTTGTGGAATACAGAGAATAGAGTATATGAATGTGAAAAAAATAAAATGTCAACCTATATTTAAGACTGTGTGAGAACTATATGGGATATCTATGGGGGTGGACGTGGGTATATGGACAATTAGCGATGTTAATGCTGAAATAAAATTTAAAAAGAAATAAAATTATAATTAAAACATAGTGGGGCTAAGCAGTGATGTATCTAATGATAACAATGCATAAGACTCAGGTCCCTAACAGTAACCCTAACACCTTAACATCCTAACCATAACCCTCACCTATGATCCTCCCACCCTAGACAGGGCCAATCTTTAGTAGTGATGATAGTAACATCTGTTCCTAGTAGTAATTCAGTAGTAAGATCCTAGTCTAGTAATCCAGTAGTAGATTTCCCTTCAATCAGCACAGTCAGGAGTGGTCATTTAGTAGAAATCTTTGTGTCCCAGAAAACATCAGTACTGCCGAATCCACTGTCACCCCTGTGGGGTCCATCTGATGGTCCTTGTAGTAGGGGATAAGGATTAGTTGTGCTGCTTGGGAAACTTTGGACAAGTGACAAAATCCTTTGCTGGAAATCATAATTTTAATTTCTCCTTCATAATCAGAGTCAGTTATGCCTGGGTGCACCTGAATACCTTGGGAATTTAAACGTGACTGCCCTAGCAGGAAACCTGTAAAACTTTTAGGGAGAGGTCCCCATACACTGGTGGGTACCATTTCTATTCTATCTAGTTCAGTTAAAAAGCATTCTTGTGAGATGATAAGATCTAATCCTCCACTGCCTGGGGTGGCTGCCATAAGATCCTTTACTGATTATCTGAGAATGGATTGAGGGGATCCCAGCTTGGCTGAGGCATCCCTGGCAGGTTCACTACTGCCTAGCTAGCTCAGTTGGTATGAGACTCTTAATCTCAGGGTCATGGGTTTGAGCTCCATGTTCAGTGCCAAATATAGCAAACATGTGGCTCCATATAGGTTAAATCAAAAGAGTGACTTTTTAATAAAGTCACTGTAATTGTGAGGGAAGAAGTCTGATTAAGAAAATAGGCAAAAGTCCAAAGTTTGCAACCAAGCCACCCAAGACCACCATGTGTAGAGACAAGTCCAGAGCCTAAACCAACAGGAGTGTGCTGTAGTGAAGGTCATCCAATGAAGGTGTCAGTTGCTCCACCTCAGGCTGAAGTCATCCATATGCTAACTGCCCCAAACTCCTGTTGGGGGTCACAACAGTATCTTTCTTTTCTTGTCCATCCCCCCATCTCTCCCAGTTTCTTTCTGTCTCTATCATAAATAAATAATTTTTTTAAAAAAATATAGAAAAAGCAGCACCCTACTCTGAGGGTAGGGATAAGATGACAGAACAGAGATGACCTCTGTATCCCTCTCATGATATCTTCAGCAAAGTCGTGATAATATATGAGAAAACGTTTATAGAAATGGACTTTTCACAGCAAGGAAAAAATATCAGCAGCCAGGTGGCGGGACACAGAAAAACAGCCTCTTCCCAAGAAAATGTAAACCTTTCCATGCAACAGGAAACCACAATAGCAAGAGATATATAATCTATGGAATTCCAGCATGGAAATTCCACAGACATTCTGGCACCCCACCCTCTTCCTACAATAGAAATGAGAAATTAAAATCTGAAAAGGGTAAAGAAAAGAAGTCATGGTTGTAATGCTCCTGGCTCCACCTTAGTTTGCAGGAAGCCATACTGGAAATCAGTTTCCATAGTAACAGACCCTGGGGGCATATTTAGGAAGGATCCCCTCCCTAGTTATCTAAAAAGTCTCTGATCTGGCCTCCTCTGCCTACAATTTTGCAATATGAAAGTAACCAGAAATTGTAAAGATCACTGGCAAAACAGCTCATCTGGGGAGTGCATTATTTTGTCTGCAAACACCATAGGTTTGAGCCCTTCCCCTAAGACAATGAGGAAGCTTTGGTGCTTTGGTGACTCTCCCCTCATTTACTTATAGGGGGAAAAAAGCCAGCACACAACTTTGAAGCCCAAGAATAAATAAAATAAATAACAGCTGTAAAAAGGGAGGGAGGATGTCACCACCATAGCCCTCCCAACTATATTGTGGATTGCTAGAAAACTGAAGAATTCATATTGGAATTCAGTTTAATAACAGTTCTGGGAGCAGAGCCCTAATGTATACCTTCCCGTGCACTGCCCATGCCCAGACTGTATGCTACAGCATCACTACCTAGACTGAATGATAGGAAAAAAGTTATCAATCAGTGGGTTGAGACACAGAGAGAGACACGCATCTCTGAGAGCCAAGGCAGGTTATTGGAAGTAAAGCTAGGAGTGACCTTCAGACAAAGGAGTCAGACTAGGACCAGTGGACAAGAGTAGGATCTGGTACTATATTCCACAGACCAGCAGGTTTTTATACCAGCTTTTTTTTTAAACCTTAAAGATTTAAGACCTTTGCGGGGGGGGGGGGGTGGAGGGCTGTGCAGTAGGAAGGTTTAGTGGTTAGGTTGTGCAATGTGCCATGTTGTTGCTGTGGCTTAGTCATATATTGAATGGTTTGGAATTATAGTGCCTATAAAGGTCAATTTTTCATTCCAAGAACTCTGAAAGGAGTTCCAGGAAAGGTCAGGAGATGTAACACTCACTCAGAGATCTCTCACCGAGGTCACAGTTGCATAACAGACCTGAAAACCTGCATACCTGCATTGCCAACCATGACTGCTTTGCACTGCATGTCAGGATCTACTGAGGATAAACTCCGTATGTATCTACACCCACATTTATATGTAATTATGCTTATGAATCTAAAATTCTGGAAGAACATAAACATAAGTATCCGTGAAAAATCATACAGAAGGAGTAGGTGATTTTGTTTCACATACAGTTTTCATTTTAAAAAATTGTTTGAGATGACTGTGTACTCCTTTGATAATAAGAAAGGACAATAGAACTTCTGTTAAAATGCTATGGTAACTGTTAGTGTAAAGAAAAAAAAAACTATACAAAATTTTATACCCAAGGGCATCTCAAGTGTTGCCAAATGTAAAAGTAAAGAAGAAAACTTGTGAGGGGAGACATCATTCTGATTGAGCTACATAGTGGTTACTAGTATGAGATCTTAAATTTCTAGTTTATCTCTGCTTTCTGCATTTTCACTATAACAAAAGCATTACTAACAGAGTCAATTCAGATCAGTGCCTGATAGTTCTTTATTAATTATTTATTTACTTTAGCTAGAGACAGAGAGAAAAAGACAAAGACATCCGCAGCATAGATTCATCATTCATGAAGCTCCCACCCTGCAGGTGGGCTTTAAACTTGGGTTCTTGTGCACTGTAATGTATGCACTCAACCAGGTGAGTATCACCTGGCCACAGTCCCTAGTAGTTCTTTTTTAAAGTTTTATTTTATTTATTCATTGATGAAAGAGATAAAAGAAGAGGGAGAAAGAGAACAAAAGCCTCATTCTGGAAGACATTTGCTGCCTGGAATTGAACTGAGGACCTCATGTGTTCTTTCTTCCTTTCTGTGTCTCCCTCCCCTCTCAATTTCTCTCTGTTCTATCAAATAAAATAGAAAGAAAATAAAATAAAGAAAATATGGCCACCAGGATTGGTGGATTTGTAGCGCTGGCACTGAACCCCGGGGATAACCCTGGTAGTAATAAAACAAACAGACGATCAAAAATGCACCCTTGGCAAATTATTTTATAGGTTATCAAACATCAGCACATATCATGATCACCTGATTGCTTATAAAATCCTAATGCAACTTACAGGACAGATACAACCCCCCCCCCCCCCGCTCACTTTGCAGATGAAGTTCTGTAAATAATACCAGTTCAGATAGCAGCAGTTTAAATTTAGAACTCAAGACCTGTAATTCTCAAGTCTGAGTTCTTGCCTGTTACTTGTATTAAAATACTGTTTTTTTTCCTGCCCCCCCCCACCCCCAAGAGCATTGTTCAGCTCTTGTTTTTGCGGTGCTAGGTTTTTGAACTTGGTACCTTTGGTGCCTCAGGCATGAAGCTTTTTTGCATAACCACTGTGCTATCTCTCTAGCAAAGTCTTTATAAATATGATAATAAGTACTACTTATTGCCACCAGTTTTAAAGCTTGGTGCCTGGACAATTAATTCACCAGTGGCCACTTTAAAAAAAATAATTCTTTTCCCTTTCTTTTATTTTGATAGGTTAGAGAGAACTTGAGTGGGGAGGGGAGCTAGAGGGTAAGAGGGAAAGAGAAAGAGACACCTGCAGCACTGTTTCACTGTTTGTGAAGCTTCCTGTTGCAGGTGGGGTCTAGGGTCTAGAACCTGGGTCCTTATGCATATAAATGTGTACACTCAGTTAGGTGTTCCACCACCCAGCCCCTTTTATGTGTTTGTTGTGTATCTTCATTTATATGTGATAACCTTCTTAATTTCCTCCAGCACCTTACTTGGAGTCTTAAAAACTTGCTCAATAAATCACTGCTGTATTAATGAATAAAGAAATATCCCTCCTCATGAAGAGTTTAATTTTATTATCTGTAAATGAAATAGTTCATGTAAAATGATTCCCAAGGATCTCTTCAGAATGTCCTTTCTGTTACTAGAGATTTCCAGACACCAATTTTCATGCTGGGTTAAGGTGCAAGCACTGAGAGCATTAACTGTATTGGTTGTGACCAAAAAAGCAACAACAAGAAATGAACTGAGTCCATTTATGAAAAGAATAATAAAAGTACACTTTCCTAGATGCTAGAAATAACAGAGGGCTCTGTGCCTCATTACCAACTCTGCTTCTTGATGTCTTTGGCATCCTAGCATAATTCATTCCCACTTTGCTTGCAGCTCTTTTCTTGCACAGAAAAGTAATTTAGTGGGTACCTTTTCCCACAACTTCATGTTAGTAACGTATTCATTTACTTCTCTGCTTTTAAAGTGTATGTTACTTTGCTGCACTATAGGCTGCACATTGCCACTTTCCTCCAAAGTCACACAAAACATAGGAACTCTAAAAGTTCCTGTGGGGAGAGAGAGGGAGAGAAAGGAGAGAGGGAGGAAAGGAGAAAGGGAGAAAGGGAAAGAGGGAGAGAGAAAGAAATCTGGGGTGGGGAGAGAGAGAGGCACCAGGGAACTTTCAATGAGATCTATGTGCTGCCAAACTGTTCTTAAGGACCCCAAGTTATCTTAATTGATCTTTATGGTTTTTATATGGCCACATTCAAGGGTAGCAGCAGAATTATGATTATAGGAAGGAGAGTAGTGAACACTTATCATATAGTGCTTTCCTGTGTCAGACACTGGACTGAGGACTTTACATTTATTTTCTCATGTATTTCTCATGAAAAAAAATCTGTAAAGTAGATGCTGTTAATATTTCTATTTTACATGTGAAGGAACTAACGAATAGAGGTTATAAAATTAACCCTAACTCAATGTGTTAAAGCACAGTATCTAAATGCCTGAAGTCCCAGAGGTCACTAGTGCAATTCCCAGCACCTCCATGTCAGAGCTGATCCTTGCTCTGCCCTCTCTCTATCTGATGTGAGTGAGAGGTGGTGGCGGCGGCGGGAGCGGCAGCGGCAGCGGCGGTGGTGTGTGTGTGTGTGTGTGTGTGTGTGTGTGTCCCATGATGATTTGGCAGATTAGGTAGTTAGGAGAGGGTACAATCAGACTTAGGACATGGGGCCATATGGTCCAGAATGCTATTCTTCTTCTGTCCTGGAATTACTTAAGCTCCTATTCTAATCATTCTTTCCAGTAATTTCCAAAGCACACCAAACAGTAGAAGGTCAATGAGAAAGGAGGTTTGCAATCAGTTGCTCACCATTCCACTGTGAGATGTGGGAAGACTACATGACCACTTTTGGTGCTAAATTCTTCATTTGTAAAGTCGGAATGATATCTATTTCCAAGTGCCATAATAAATATAGACAACAGTAGATGCCCTGCATATTTTGACTATAGAAAGTCTTCAGATAAAGCATACTTTCCTCAGTTGTTCATTCAACCATAAGTTATCCAAAATTACTTTATTGAGACCCTGCTATGTGACAAGCATTGCATAGGGTGTCAAATAATTTCTTGTCGGGCGCTGGGCGGTAGCACAGTGGGTTTAGCACACATGGAGCGAAGTGCAAGGACCTGAGTAAAGATCCGGGTTTGAGCCCCAGGCTCCCCACCTGCAAGATGGTCACTTCACAAGTGATGAAGCCAGTCTTCAGGTGTTTGTCTTTCTCTCCCCCTGTGTCTTCCTCTCCTCTTTCCATTTCTCTCTGTCCTATCAAACAACAATGACATCAATAACAACAACAATAATAATAATCACAATGATAAAAAAGAAACAAGGGCAACAAAGGGGGACAAAATAGCCTCCAGGAGCAGTGGATTTGTAGTGCAGGCACTGAGCCCCAGCAATAACCCTGGAGGCAAAAAAAATAATTAAATAATTAATTAATTAATTAAAAAATAAATTCTTGTTTTAGTGGAACTTACTTTCCAGTGACGTGTGTCAAAATAAAACAACGTAAATACATAACACTCACAGTTTGAGAGAGAAAAAGAGAGAGTTCATGCAATGAAGAAAATAAGAGAGATAGTCATAGCTGAAGTGGGGGAAAGTGAATGCATTAGAATGACCTGGGAAATGATGTTTGAGCAGAAACTAAAATAAGAAACAAGCCAGGAAAATGGAGATCTGGAGGGGGCATAGCATCCCTGACAGAGAAAAACAACAAATGCAAGCAGGCAGGGAAAAATTGAAGAGTTCCAGGAAACAAATCAGGCCAGTGAGGCTGGGGCATGGGGCGTGCCAGGGAGAAGAGGAAATGGGTTTTGATAGGTGGTGGGGGTAGAGGGAGGCAAACTGAATCTTAAGGCCAAAACAAGAAAGGAGTTTGGATTTTATCCTTAGTACAAAAAAGAACTCTTATGGGATTTTAAGTAGAGGAGTGACATGATCTAATTTGTTTTCAGAGCTCATTCTGGATGAGAAGTGGAGAATGGATATAAAGAGGAGACAAGTGAAATACATTTAGAAATTGAACAGAGAGATTGGATGAATGTTGGATTTTAAAACTTCACTCAGTAAATGGACAAGAATGGCATTTCTGCTTCCTCTCTCTAGATGAGTTTCCCAAGACACCTAGGAAAGAGGAAATTGGAGACAACAATGAGTAATTATTATCTACCCACCTTCTAGTCTTCCTCCCCCAGAAGATATCCAGCTCTTCTCAACACAGGACTCCTAAGGGAATGAATGACTGAACAACTGCCACTGGACCAACATCTCCTTCTTCCCTCCCACCTTTGTTTTGTTGTAAAAACCTATTTGTAGAAATAAATCAGGCAAGTAAATGTTGGCCTACAAACAAACCCCCCAAATAAGAAAACTGAGAAGTAGACCTACATGCATATCAGATCTCAGATATCAACAGAAATGATTCCCATGTTACAGGTGGTTTCCAGAACATGGCGGCTGGGGGGCAGTCAAGGACTTCCTGCTGACTGTATAGCCCTGAGTCAACAAATTGCTAGTTAATCTCTCTCCCATTTCTCTCTTGCCTCTGCATTTCCTGGTATTTTCAACAGAGTCATTTGGTGAAAGCCCACACATTTTACAATATTTTATCTTCTCTTTTCTCCCTGTTAATACTCAGGACCTGCCAAATGTTCATACTCATTTAATGTATTGATGCTGAGGCTGGACTAGGAGGAACTAGGTGGTTCTTCCAGAAACAAGGGATTATGGCATGTCTAGAACCTCAGGTAATCATGAATCAACTAAGATTTAGACCTTTTAGCTTTAAGAGAGAGAGAGAGAGACAGAGAAAGACTCAATTTGCTTTACATCATACCACCATTCAGCCACAAAGTGGCATGTGCTACCATGATGCCATCTTGGCCTCCCTGGATAGATGACCTCACCAATGTGTCCTGGAACTATACCTCTCTTAAAGCCCTACCCCACTAGGGTAAGATAGAAACAAGCCAAGGGTATGGATCAATCTGTCAACATCCATGTTCAGTGGAGAAGCAATTACAGAAGCCAGACCTTCCATCTTCTGCACCCTATAAGGAATTTTGGTCCATACTACCAGAGAAGGATAAAGAATAGGGAAGCTTCCAATGGAGGAGATAAGACAGGAAGCTCTGATGTTGGAAACTGTGTGAAGTTGTGCCCCTGTTATCTTGCAATCTTGTTAATAATTATTAAATCACTAATAAAAATCAGAGAGAGAGAGAGAGAGAGAGAGAGAAGTCTTGGTTATATTCCAGGAGAGTGTCCCAATGGCACATGTGATGTCAGCAATTGAACTAGGGACCTCACATTTGAGAATCCAATTTGCTAATCCACTTTGCCACCTCCCAACCACTCATGTTTTCTTTTTTTCCTACTGATAATGCTCTTTCTAAGGCAGCACTGGCATGATGGCAGGCAAAGACTTAAACAGAATATGATGAAAAGAGGATCTGCCATTCTCCAGTTTCTCTTCTACATTCATCCACTAGGAGACTAGGTGGAGATGCTTCAGCCCCCAGGTCTATGTATTCAGTCATCCACTGGAGTCAGTAAGGTCCTAAATGCCAACTACTCTCTGATCCCTATGTAACTCAAAAAATAACAAAGCTTCATGACTGCCAAAAGGGGCACAAGAGTATACATATATAAAGACTGTTCTAGAAAAATCAAGGCACGTTGGCCTTAAATAAATTCATGATTCTTCTACTTTGCCCATGTTTTTCCTTAACCAGGTTCACACACCACAGTGCTTAAGAATTTCTCTTTCCTAGACTTTCACTTTTCTCTATTTATAGAGCCTTTGTTCCCCATTTCCACAATCAATTCATTAATGAAATATCTGCCCCTGCACTGCCCATAACATGAAGGATCCAGGATATATTTAAAGGGTCAGAGAGAAACACCTGGCAAACTGGCAGAGTACACAAATCACTATGCAAAGGGATCTGAAGGGGGGAAAGTTCATGAATGGTAAAGCAATACTGCAGCTCTCTCTCTCCTCTCCTCTCCTCTCCTCCTCCTCCTCCTCCTCCTCCTCCTCCTTCTTCTCTATTCCCTTCCATCTCAATTTACCTCTGTATCAAACAATAACCTTCTGGGAATGGTGGATTTGTTGTGCAGGCACTAAGTCCCAGAAATAACGCCGGTGGCAATAAAAAAATGTGCTCAGAGTCAAGGAGGGCTCTTAAAGTGCACTAAGTATAGTTTCCCTGATGATTACTGAGGGTGAATGGGGTGCTCTCCACAGTACAAGAGAAAAGGAAAAGGGAGGGAAGAAAGATGATGAAGAGAACTAGATGGGTCCAGGACTCCTTGTTTCCCTGGGGTGTTCATCTGAGTCAACTCTTTGACAGAACCTCTTATATATCATGGCTGCAGCACATCTTCCTGCAACACCTGCAATACTGTGTCTGGTCAAATAGCATGGCAGCTTGGCCAGGTGACAAAAGCTACTTGTAAGACTAGTGGGTATCAAGAAGGAAATGTCATTATAGTTACAGAAATGAAATCTATACCTCAGGACTGTGATGTCCATGGCAGGCAAATTGTTATTATGAGTGTGGGATGAGTATTGAAGGATTTCTGGTCAACTAAAAAAGGTCAAAGTTAAGGGATGGACTAGATTTCAGGGTCTGCAGTGGAACATATGCCTTGCTATGAATAAGGTCTTGGGTTCAAGGCTGGTACCCAATGGAAGCACCATCAAGGGCATTGGAAGAGCTCCATGGATGATGGGGCAGTGCTGTCGTGTTTCTTCTGTCCCTATCTCTCTCTGCTCTATCAAAGAAAAAAAAAATAACCAAGAAAGCCATTCAGCAGTATTTCATATGTACTGGACCCTAGGCTCATTTCCCAGCACCATATTTTAAAAATCCACTTGAAACTGCTTCAAGTCTATAGCAGGAAAAAAGAAAACTAATAAAAAATATAGGCAAAGGACCTGAATATAAATACAAATATTCAGAAAATACTTGAGAAGATGCCCAGCATCACTAATTATCAAGGAAATTCAATTGAAATGACAGTGAGACCTCACCTCCCATGTGTGAGAATGGTTATTATCAAGATAGTAAGAAATAGCAAGTGTGTTGAGGATCTGAAGAAAAGGAAATGTCTGAATACTGTTGGTGGGAATCAAAATGGTACAAGGACTGTGGAAAATAGTATGAAGACTCTTCAAAACGTTAAAAATAAAACACCCAGGGGTCAGGTGGTAGCGCAGCGGGTTAAGCGTACTTGGAGCAGTGCAAGGACCAGCGGAAGGATCCCTGTTCCAGCCCCTGGCTCCCCACCTGCAGGGGAGTCGCTTCACAGGTGGTGAAGCGGGTCTGTAGGTGTCTATCTTTCTCTCCCCCTCTCTGTCTTCCCCTCTGCTCTCCATTTCTTTCTGTCCTATCCAGCAACAATGACATCAATAACAGCGATAATAATAGCTACAATAACGATAAAACAACCAGGGCAACAAAAGAGAAAAAATGGCCTCCAGGAGCAGTGTATTTGTGGTGCAGGCACCGAGCCCCAGCAATAACCCTGGAGGCAAAAAATAAATTAATTAATTAAATAAAAAAATACAACACCCATACACTCTGGTAATCTCACTTCCAGATACATATAGAAAGGAAGTAAAATCCATAGTTTGATATTTCTGTAGTCTCATGTTCATTGCAACATTATTCACAATAGCTAAGGTATGGAAACAATCAAAGTGAATGCATATGAATGAATAGATCAAGAATTGAAAATTAATCCTGTTATTAATCTAGAGGACATTATGTCAAGTTCAGTGAGTTGGACAAAGGGGAAAAAAGCACCATTCAATAAATAATTTTAACTACACATAGAAGCTAAAATATTAAAAAGTCATAGAAACGAAGTAGAATGGTGGTTGCCAGAAGGGGAACAGGAAGAGACTAGTTAACAGAAATAAACTTTTGGGCCAGAAACTTTGGGTATCTCCTTTGTCACATGCACAGCCCAGATTTGAGTTTAGGTCCCACTGCACTGAAGGAAGCTTTGTCTCTGTGGTATCTTTCCTATTCTCCATCTTTCTGTGTCTCTCTTTATCTTTCTTAAAAAGTGTATTTGGGATAATGAATTCCCAGATATAACAAAAACTAGTGGGGCAAACTTTCAGTTATATTATAAATAAGACTTGATGGTCTAATATGCATAGCAGAGTAACTACAGTTAATATTACTCTATTATATTAAACTGATATTTGTCACAAATTAAGAGTTTTCACACAAAAAAAGAGTTAACTATGTGAGGTGATTGATACTTTAATTGTCTTAATGGGAGGGATTATTTTATAATGTATCCATATATCAAATTATCACCCCAAAAGGACTGGCAAGATAAGGCATCAAGGAAGGTGCTTGCTTTTCCCTATGCATGACCCGGGTTTGAGATTGGTCCCTACTACATGGGAGGACACGTTCCCTCTCCACTTATGACTCTCCGTCTCTTTCTATCTGAAAAAGTTGTTCTACAGCAACTAGACCAACTTTTTTTTTTTGTCTAGTGACAAAAGAGAGGAGGGGAGCAGCAACAATAACAACAACATCACATTGTACACCTTCACACTTTTTGTTTTCAATACCCCAGTAAAGCTGATTTTCCCCCTTTGCTTGCTTTTTTTTTCTTTAATTGCCAGCAGGGTTATCACAGGAGTTCAGTGACTGAATGATGAATGGCGGGGATTTTTTCCTTCTCTCTCTCTCTCTCTCTCTAATATGACTGAGAGAACTTGAGAAGGGAAGGGAAGATAGAGAGGAAGAGAGGAGAGGCAGAGAGACAGCTGCAGTACTTGCTTCACCACTAATGAAGCTTCCCCCTACCTGCAGGTATGGAGCAGGGGCTCAAATTTAAATCCTTGTGCATGGTAACATGTGTGCTTAACCAGGAATACTACTGTCTGGCCTATGTAAAGCTATTTTTTCAAAAGAATCAAGATGCACCTGCTCTGAAAATCATGAAGGTGGACCACATGATCAGGCTCAACCCTGTGGCTGAATCCATTCACGCAAGGAGGTGGGAGGAACTAGTCACTTTCTGCCTCAGACCAGCACTGAATCTGAAGACATAGCTTACAGAAGGAGGTGCTTTTGCTCTAGCTCAGACGCAAGCAAAGAAATTCAAAATCAGGTGGGGCCTGGTGACTGGTTTCCTAGGCCCAGTTCTGCTCATCAGCCCCTGACTGAGAGAAGCTGCAGGTCAGCAGGCCCTTAACTCCCCGCTGATGTTAATTTACTTACTTCTCAGACACCTCTGCACAAAGGTCAAGGGCTAGATGAATAATCCTGACTGAGTTTACACGTTGGCTCCACCATTGATTTTTGGCCTCAATTTTGGCAAATGTCTCACCACTTTATTCAAATGTGTATAGGAGTGTTGTTTTCGACGGGCTATGTTGTTTTCACCGGGCTGGCTTCACGGGCGGGTAACAGATGACCAGGGACTCATGGTTGAGCTGTAGGCAGTATCTCTTTATTCATGCAGGACTCAGCACAATCTAAGATGAGCTAAGCTAAACTCAAGTACCCTAAAACTCACAATGCTGTCTTTATATATACTTGCCAAGTAGGGTGGAAACAGGATGTGACATAGAGAGGGTGGAGAGAAAAGTGACTGGTGAAAATCAGAGTGTGACAAGGAGGGGGCAGAGCAGGCGAGAATCCTATCACTGAACCACCAATGCCCTGGAGTGCTTTATGTAAATGTAAAAGTGATTTATGTAAATAGACCAAAGCTTTGAATGGGATTAAATCTATCCCTATATAGGCATATGGTTAAGCAGAAGCCAGGGGGAGCTGGCATACTATCCAACAACAAAATATATTTTATTTAAACATTTCTACCAATGACAATACTAATTTATAAAATTATAAGATAATAGGAGTATAATCTCATAACATTCCCACCACCAGAGTTCTCTGTCCTCACCCCATACCTTGAAAACTACAATAGTTCTCTAAGGTATTAGATATGGGGTTGACTTTTAACTATCTATATCTATATATATATATCTATCTACCTATGTCTCTACGTATTTTTCCTTTTTCTTTTTTTTTCTTTTCTACCACCTTGCTTTCACTTTCTGTGTCACCTTACACCTATTCTTATTTCCAAATGTCCTTTCTTTTTTGCTTTTTTCTCTCACATAAAAGAAACAAGGCCTGGCTTCCTCTGGTGTTTTCCAGATTCACATTCCTTTCAGTGCTGGTACAATTAAGCAAGATTATTGGTGACAAATGCTTTGTGTCCTGGTGGAATTGGGATTCAGAGGCCTATGGTGTTCTCCTTTGCCCCTTTGAGAGTAGGGATCAAATTTTGGAGGGATGCAGAAGATAGGAGTTCTGCCTTCTATAATTACTTCTCTGTTAGATATGGATATTGGCAAGTCAATCCATATATTCAATCTGTTATTTATTTATTTTTCCAGAGCACTGCTCAACTCTGGCTTATGGTAGTGCTGGGGACTGAAGCTGGGACCATAAAGTCTCAAGCATGGAAGACTCTGTTCATAACCATTATGCTATCTCCCAGCCATGTAAATGTAATTTATAGTACTGAGCTGCATATTTAAAAGGGTTGATCGATTGAAATTTATGTATATGTTAGGGGGGTCAGGCAGTGGCACACCTAGTTAAATGCATATATTATCAAGCATAGGGACCTGGATTAGAGTCTCCTGATCACCACCTGCAGTGGGGAAGCTTCATAAGCAGTGAAGCAGGTCTGCAGTTGTCCATTTTCTTTCTTTCTTTCTTTCTTTCTTTCTTCCTTTCTTTCTATCTCTTTCTTCCTTTCTTTCTTTCTTCCTCTCTTTGTTTTTTTTTTTTTTTACTATTTTTTATTTATTATTCGATAGAGAAATTGAGAAGGTAGAGAAAGGTAGAGAGGGAGAGAGATAGACACCTACACAACTGCTTCACCACTCATGAAGCTTTCCCCTTGCAGGTAGGGGCCAGGGCCTTGAATCTGGATTCTTGTGCACTGTAATGTTAGCATTTGACCAGGTGTAACACCACCTCCCCCCATGTCTATATTTCTCTCCCTCTTACTCTCAATTTTTCTCTGTTCCAGCTAATAAAAATTAGAAAGAAAAAATGGCTATCACTGTAAGTAGTAGATTTGTAGTGCTGGCACCAAGCCCCAGCAACACTAGTGGCAATAATAAAAAAATTAAATAAATACATTTTCATGACATCAAAAAGTAAGGAGACAGTCAGGAGGTGGCTTACCTGATAAGAGTACACACTCTGCCAAATATGAGGACCCAAGTTCACGCTCTGAGCCACCACATTGGAACATATGTATGGGGAAGGCTCATGAGCACTAGAGCAGTGCTTCAATCTCTCTCTCTCTCTTCTCTCCTCTCTTCTCTCTCTCTCTCTCTCCACTTAATACTATGACCTCTCCCTTTCTATCTAAAAATCAAGAGTCCACAGATAGGAAGGGGAAGTAATGGTGATGCAGGCATGTAATCACTCAGGCAGCAAAAAAAAAAAAAAAGAGGAAGAGAAAAAAAAAGTTTCCGGCTGGGGAGATAGCATAATTTTTATGCAAAAGACTCTCATGTTGAGGCTTTGAAGTCTTAGGTTCAATTCCCAGCATCACCATAAACCAGAGCTGTGTTCTGGTTAAATAAATAAGTTGGAAGAAAATAGACCCCACTCTGAGATATTCTTCTATAAAGACCATATCTTGGTATTGAATACTATGATTGAGCCAACAACCATGGACGGAATGATGGTTTGGGCTGGATAAGACTAAGCTAATACATCTGTCAAAATCCAGACACAGAAACTAAGCAGAACTATGGAGGAAGCCACCTTGAAACATTATTTTTGGTCATTTCTCAAGTGCAGTTCTTAAATTCAGAACAATAATGAAATGTTCCCTAGACACAAAATTAAAATATAAAATAAGACCTGACTGATTGAGAGTGCTGGCACAGGTGATGGTGAACATGAGGGGGTTGGAGGTGGGGCAGTGAGGGTGGCTGGTTACATGGTTGTGAAAGCAAAGGAAGAGGGGTGCTTGAGTGGGTGCTTGTTTCTGTTACACGGTCTTCCTCATGAGCCTGCGGGACTTGAGGGGTCAATACTGCCCTGCTGACCCTCACACTTAGTGCAGCTGCTGATCCTTCCTGCAACTACAGCTAATTAGAGATGCCTAATTGAACTCAGAAACAAGAACAAAGAACGTGTGTGATGTGTCAAAGCTAATACAGCAGCTTCACAGAAACCTCATCCTAGTAGGATTACTCCCTCCACCAGTTTTATAAACGCAGAAACTGAGTAGTAAAGTCATCTGTCCAAAGCATAACCAGAGGTGAGCACAGCCTCACATCACAGACCCCCAACCCCAGGTTCTGAACTCTCCATTTGACATCTCCTGAACTCATATGCCCCTGGAATGAGCCAGCTTCAATGGTCCCAGCTGGGGAGTCTTGTGTATCATCAGTAGTCTAAGCCACTGCCTCAGCCTCCTTGTCAGATGAACACACATCACAACGCCACCCCAATAAAGGGACTGTTGTTAGGATTAATGCATTAATGGCTATGAGACCTCTGGAAAACCAGAGCACGATATAAATACCCTTGTTGTCAGCTTTGCCTCTCTGTAACAGAAAGGAGACAGCCACAGTCTCACCATTGTCCTTGGATAATAGCTTTGATTTGGTGCAGGGCAGGAGGAAGGAGACTGGGGGATAAACAGTGCTGGGCTATATGCACAGCACAGGCAGGAAAAAGAAGGAAAGGGGGTGAAGGTACCAGGCTTCCCAGAGGATCTCAGTGTCTTTGCTCCTGAGCTTCTCTGCACACCAACCCTGTTGGGGACACACACATACACACACACACACACACACACACACACACACACACACACACACACACACACACACCTCTTAGTCTAGTTCTTTTCCAAGAAGGACACCTCGTAGTGGCTTCTGGTAAACACAGCAAAGAAAACTCACTTCTTTTTTTTTATTATTTTTTTTAAACATTTCATTTATTTATTTTCCCTTTTGTTGCCCTTGTTGTTTAACATTGTTGTGGTTATTGATGTTGTTGTTGTTGGATAGGACAGAAAGAAATGGAGAGGAGGGGAAGACAGAGAGGAGGAGAGAAAGATAGACACCTGCAGACCTGCTTCACTGCTTGTGAAGCGACTCCCCTGCAGGTGGGGAGCTGGGGACTCGAACCCGTATCCTTAAGCCGGTCCTTGTGCTTTGTGCCACGTGCACTTAACCCACTGTGCCACCACCCGACTCCCAGAAAATTCACTTCTACCAGCAGGTATGAATGTGAAACTAAGATACCACCCCCACCTCTGCTGGGGGGGTATCTGCAGTAACCAGTTCACACTTGGTAGATTATAGTGATCAACAGATGGTAGATATCACAGTTCAGAAAGTTTCTTATTCTTGGTCAGCCTGAGCTATTAAAATTTTAGCCTAAGTAAAAAGACAACAGGCATGAATTATCTCAGAGTTCTGGAAGCTGGAAGTCTAAGATTAGGTGTTAATGTTGTTGTATTCCGATGAGGACACCCTCTCTGGATTGGAGAGGGTCACCTTCACTCTGCGTCACAAGCCTTTCCTTGGTATTTATACTTAAGATAGGTAGATGATAAGAAAGATAGATTGATTGATAGGTAGACAGAGAAACAGAGTAGCTAATAGGCAGTTATCGACAAAACAAAACAAAACAAAACAAAAAAAACAAGCAGGCAGAGAGTATGCTCTGGAAGTCTGGTGTTTCTTCTTATAAGGAGTCTAGCCCCACCATGAGGATCCTACCTTCATAACTTCATCTACACCTACTTGCTCATCTCCAAATGCCATTACACAGGGGGACTAGGACTTTAACACCTAAATTTGGGAGGGCACTAGTGAAACCATACTCAGTCCGTAACATAGTAAACATTGCAAATAAAGTGGCATCAAAAACGAAAAACATTTTATTATCCTCATGTATTCTGTGTATCAGGAGCCTAAAGAGGACCACAGGGAGTTGGGGGTTGTTTCTAATCTCTCTCTCTCTCTTTCATTTTATTGGATAGTACCGAGAGAAATTAAGAGGAGAGAGGAAGATAAAGAGGGGGAGAGAAAGACGCCTGCAGACATCCTTCACCACTTATGAAGCAACCCACCTGTAGCTCAAATTGGGATCCTTACACAGGTCCTTGTGCTTCATACTATGTACAATTAACCTGGCGCACCAACACCCTGGGTTTCTCAGCTCTTTAATGTCTTAGACATGACATGGGGTGGCAGGAGTGATTTGGCTGGTTGAGGGCTGGGGAAGGAGGAGCTGCAGGAATGGATTTCCAGCAACATATCCTCACTTACATGTATGGCACCTCAATTAGGCTGGCAGATCAGCTCAACTAGGACTAGGGCATTAACTGTGGCCTTGTGGTATAATCTGGGCTTCTAACTGCACAGATGGCAAATTCTGTGCATGAGTGTCTTTAAAAGGAACAAATTTCCTCTCTCAAGAGGAAGGGCTACCTACAGGCCTGTCCAGATTTCAGGCAAAGAAGCAGAGATCCTATCTCTCAATAGAAACAATGCCCAAGAACTTTGAAACATAGGGGAAGATACCAGAGTCTGACAGAGAACCTCTGAATTGGATTTGATTATCATAGTCCCAGATGCTACTTCCTGGTACTCATGAGAAAAATAATTCAGAATATTCCAGTACTTTGGATTATGTCATTTGTATTCCTTCAAGACAAAAATAAAAGAAATTGGGAGTCAGGCGGTAGCACAGCAGGCTAAGCACATGTGATGCAAAGTGCGAGGACCAGCATAAGAATTTCGGTTCAAGCCCCTGGCTCCCCACCTGCAGGGGAGTTGCTTCACAGGCGGTGAAGCAGGTCTGCAGGTATCTGTCTTCCCCTCCTCTCTACATTTCTCTCTGTCCTATCCAACAATGACAATGTCCTATCCAACAATGACAATATCAATAACAACAATAACTACAACAACAATGAAAAAGAACAAGGGCAACAAAAGGGAAAATAAATAAATTTAAAAATAATAATAAAATAAAATAATATTTCCAAATTTCAGGATCTTTGAAGAATATATGTTTTAATTTTATCAGTGAGAAAACTGAGAAAGAGAAGTCACTGGGTACTGGAGAAAATAACAGAGTCTGACAGAGAACCTCTGAATTAGATTTGATTATCATACTCCCAGATGCCACTTCCTGATACTCAAGAGAAAGATAATTCAGAATATCCCAGCACTTTGGATTATGTCATTTGTATTTCTTTAAACCAAAAATATAAGGATTTCTCCAAATTTCAGGATCATTGAAGAATTTAGGTGCAAGTTTTTATTTTATTAGAGAAATGAGACTGAGAGGGGTCACTGGGTATTGTCAATGCCACATAGGTACTAAGGAATGCAGACAGTGTTCAAGAAGGCAACTACTTATTCCAAACACAATGTTCACTCTGATCTTTGTTGCCAGCTGCTAGGGAGCTGGGACCCCTGGTCCTTTTCCCAACCATGACATCATTTCCCCAGACAATAACTTGGATCCACCAGCATATCAGATTTCAGGCTCAGGGAAAAACAAAACAAAAAAAACTAGTATAGCCACAGGCCCTTTGGAATTTAACTAAAATATGCCTACTAGCTATCTATAAAATGGAGGAGCTCCCAACACTTCACCTGCACTATTCCAGCCTTTAGGTCCATGATTGGTCAACAATTTGTTTGGTTTTGTATGTTAACTCTCTTTTCAGCTACCAGGTTACAGATGCTAGCATGATGTCGGCCAGACTTCCCTGGACAGACGACCCCACCAATGTGTCCTGGAGCTCCAGATCCCCAGAGCCTCACCCTACTAAGGAAAGAGAGAGACAGGCTGGGAGTATGGATCAACCTGTCAATGCCCATGGTTCAGAGGGGAAGCAATTACAGAAGAAGCCAGACCTCCCACCTTCTGCATCCCACAATGACCTTGGGTCTAACTCCCAGAGGGATAAAGAATAGGGGAGGGGATGGGATATGGAGATCTGGTGGTGGGAATTGTGTGGAGTTGTACCCTTCTTATCCTATGGTTTTGTTAATGTCTCCTTTAAAAAAATTGTCTAGAACTGGGTAATCCACTGCTGCCAGGCAGAAGTTTCTAACTGGCCTCCATTTAGGGAGATGAGAAAGTAACAGGGGCGCCATGGGGCAGGGAGCACGGGCTGGCAAGCAGAGGTGAGTGGGTTAGCTTGCTCCAATCCATCAGGTCCATGATGGGCAACTGGATAAACACATTCAGAGCAAGATGCATAGGCAGCTGAGTGTGTGCACATTTTTAAATATACATTTCGCATCCATATGCAGGTCTTACTGACATGTGACATATGCACAGTGGCCTCCAAAAACTCTTCTCCAAAGAGGCACTTATTCCATTTGACTCCAGGCATCTAAGACTCAACAGATGTCACGATTCAGACAGGCTGTGGAAAACTGACTTCAGTTACAGCAGGAAGACCCGAGTTAGACAGCGGAAGAACTTCTTTCTTTCTGCAGAACAACAGCTTTTTCCAACAGATTCTTCTGCAATGTGGTATACAGACTCGATATAGACACTTAGATCCACAACAGTACTCTGAAGAAGCACGAGGAAGGATTCCAATTGATCTAAACTGGGATTTTAGACCATACCCTCAGCTTTTCTGGAATACACAGAATCCATAAAGAATGTAGCCTTGCTGAGCACATTTAGTGTAAATGAAGTCTCAGTGTCTCAATTTGGAGACCAGATATTTAAAGAAGGGAATGTGAAGACTTGAAGTGGAAAAGTTGAGGAAATGCCCTGTTAATCTTTTCCAAACTAATATGTGAGATAGGAAAGAAGGAACTCCAATTTAAGTAAGTTCCCTGCTGTGCATCAAGCACTTTTATTCTCTTTTTATTTCTCTGTGTGTTGGGGGGGGGTGGGAAGTTATCAGTCCCTTTATGGAGATATCTTTAACTTATTTTATAATCCCCCTATTTCAAGCACAACATTTTCAATGAATGTCAGTATATTACCGAGTTGTGCAATCATCAACACCACCAGTTTCATTATTTCGAAAAGAAACCCACATAATTTAGCAATCGCTTTCCCCAATTCCTCCCAACCTTCTACTCCTAGGTAATCACTTATCTACTTTCTGTATCTACAGATTTGTCTATCCTAGATATTTTCCATAAATATAAATGTATCACACAAAGTCTTTGAGCCCTCACTCTTTTCACTTAACACAATGTTTTCAAGGGTGATCCATATTGCAACAATTATGAGAAGCCTATTCCTTATTGCCAGATGTAATTATATATATTTGTACAGATATATATTATATAGATATGTCATATTTTACTTGTTTATTTACCATCTGGTTGGACATACAGTTAGATTCTACTTTGGGGCAGCTTTGAATGGCTATAAAGATTCAAGTAGAAGCCTTTTTTGGTGGGCAGATGTCTTGCTATCTCTTAGGTATATACTCTGGGGTAGATGATATATTTGCTTCCTGAGGAAATCTCAAGCTATTTCCAAAAGTAACTGCACCATTTTATATCCACATGAACAATGTATGGAGGTTATAATTTCTCCACACCTTGACCAACATTTGTTACTTAATATACATATATATATACATAATATAATATATACATAATATATATATAATACATATATACATAATATAATATACATATATACTATATATGTATATTAAGTAACAAATATTGGTCAAGGTGTGGAGAAATTATATACATAATATATATAATATATATTATATATATTTTTTAATTGTAGTCATCCTAGTGGGTGTGCAGGGACTTTCCTTATATTGTCATAATGAATCTTCACATTACCACAAGAACAGATATCATCATCCCAGTTTACAGGTTCCAAACTGAAACTCAGAGAAGTCAGTTTGTTCATTTGCCAAAGGTTGCCTCTCTGGTTAAGGGGAGTAAAGATTTACAACCTGGTCTAGCCCACATTCAACCCACTTCTCTGTGTACCTGATCATGATCTCAGGTCAGTTAAGCCACCTCTGTCTCCCTCTATAAAGATTTCACTGTGTGCGCCAAACTTCACTCATTTCTAAGATATTTAGTCATGAAAGCAAGTAAACATTCTAGCTTAACTCTCCTTCCTTTCCAGTGCCCTGAAACTAGCAATCCTCTCTTGGCTGTAAACATTTTTTCCTATGGAGGGTGGGTGGACCTCTGGTAGTCAGAAAAGAAACCAAGATACCTCTCTGGCCCCGACTCCTCCATGAGCTTGGTTCACCCCAGTGTGGGAGGACTATTTCATCCAGCTTCCCTGTGATGCATATAGCCCAACAGCCATTCCATCCCCCTTCTGAATCCCATAATACTCTTACGTGGGATACTGGAGACTTCAGGAGACCACAACCAGTCCCCAGTACTCACACACAGCAGGCTCATGGGAAAGCTTTAGTGCAGGAAAATACAATGTGGATGACCCAGAACAATCTGGCACACACTAAGATGGGTGGCGATGCACCACACATCCTCATGGAAGCCACTGGCTTGCCCACCCCCCACCCATCTCCTGCTGCCCTCCCCTTCCTACTATATAGGAAGATAAATGATGGCAGGGAGCTGGCAGGTGTGCTGTATTTATATGATGCCCATCGTTCATTGTTCTCCCTCCATTGTTCTCTGATGTATGACAAAACTCCCAATTTGTCAAACGCTTAACAGCAGTCAGGATAATCTATTCTTCACACATTCACAGAGCTTTTCATTTTGCACAACTGTCACCGGGAACAGTTTATGAATTTTCCATCATGAGGAATCTGAGAGGATGGAAAGAGAAGAAAAAAAGAAGAAAAAGAAGAAGAGGGAGTCGGGTATTAAGTAGTGCAGTGGGTTAAGTGTAGGTGGTGCAAAACACAAGGACCGGAGTAAGGATCCCAGTTCGAGCCCCCAGCTCCCCACCTGTAGGGGAATCGCTTCACAGGTGGTGAAGCAGGTCTGCAGGTGTCTGTCTTTCTCTCCCTCTCTCTGTCTTCCCCTCCTCTCTCCATTTCTCTCTGTCCTATCCAACAACAATGACATCAATAACACCTACAACAATAAACAAGGGCAAAAAAAAAGAAATGAATAAATTTTTAAAAAATTAAAAAAGAAGAAAAAAGAAAGAGAAAAGGAAAAAGACCCCACCACAAGCACTTCTGTGAATCACAGTCGTCATCTTTAGAGAAGAGGCGATGTGGCTTCAGACACCCCTCCTCCCCCTGCTTTTTATGCATAATCACACTTTGCACTTAAGCCCATATTCCAAGCATCTATCTCTACATGCTTTTCAGTTGAACCTTCTCATGTTGTATACTATGCTGTAGAAATTAGGCAGGTCTAATGTTCTTCTAATGGACCCTTTCACTTAAAATGTAAAGGGGACACCAAGAGGACTCAACAGTGGAGAGCCTACTGTACCCCTGGCTGATCTTTTCTAATGCAATCTTCAGAAGCCTCAAGCCTTTTGAAAGAGACATACATCAGGAAAGGTACATTGAATCATCTGCTATTGCAAAATTCTAGAATCAACCATAATTTCCAAAGAGAAAGGGTCAGTTAAAGAAAGTATGATAAGGAAACATGGATCACCACTGAAATGCTTCAGGGCATGGGTATGTGGTCTTTCAGTGGTATATTACAACATAGTTCTAATTTAGTAAATGTATGCATGTCTATGTATGCTAAGAGCAGATGGATAGGCACCCTAAATGGTAAAACTCAAGAGATTATCCACTTTTTATAAAGATACTGATTTTCAAATACTTTACAAATTCCTTTCAATGAAGAAAATAAGTTCTTCTTCTTATTATTATTAAAGGAGATTTTGCTAAAGTTGTTTTTGCCCAGTGTGGTCTATTCAGGCAGTCTTCTGAAAACTTGAGACTCGGCAAAAAATTGGCCAGTTGTACAATAAACAGAATTTACAGCCCAATGGCTTTCTGACAGCAAGCAGTTTTTCATTCACACTGGGTGACACCATACTGAACAGCAGCTGTCCATATGATTTTAATCACATTAGCTTTTGAAACCACAACCCACTTTCCCCCTTATTTTATTCCATAAAAAAAAGCTGTCTCTTGAAGCTAATGGGCAAATTTTCTAAATACATGAACATAGGAAATGCTGAATCAAGGGCAAATAGCCCATTAAATCCACACTAGTCTTGCAGTCCTTTGAAAAGTTACACATCTCAGATCACTTGAATTTCCCTCTGGAATATATTCTATGATTTCTGGTCACAACGTATATGAAAGAAAGCCTGAACTTAACAAGAGATGATGATTTGAAAATACCTCAAGTATGACCCAAGTTGCTGTTCTAACTTGAAAAGTAACAAGGTGGGTGTTCACATTAGCAAGACCTAGGAGTTAAGATTCACTTGTCCAGGAAAATTCTGGTAAGGCTGAGAATTTTTCTTTTCTTTTTTTCTTTTTTTCATACTTATTATTTATTTATTCCCTTTTGTTACCCTAGTTGTTTCATTGTTGTAGTTATTATTGATGTTGTTGTTGGATAGGACAGAGAGAAATGGGGAGTGGAGGGGAAGACAGAGAGGGGGAGAGAAAGACACCTGCAGACCTGCTTGACTGCTTGTGAAGTGACTCCCCTGAAGGTAGGGAGCCAGGGCTCGAACCGGGATCCTTAAGCCGGTCCTTGGGCTTTGCACCATGTGCACTTAACCCGCTGCGCTACCACCTGACTCCCTGGCTGACAGTTTTCTAAGAACCTGAGATTCTCTATCACAAGTATAGGAGTTGGAAAAAAAAATTTCAACACCAAATCCTGTATCCCTTTCCTGTTATTAGTTGTCCTCTCCTGTCTTACCATCTTTCCCTGCCCACATCGAATTCCTTGAGCTATCTCTTTAACAGCACTTTTAGGTCATACTTTCAAACTGTGTTAATTCCTTCATAAACACTTGAAGGTGAAGATGAAAAAGAAGGAGGGGAGAAGAACTCTACCCCAACTGCATTAGTTTTTTTTTTTTTTTCAGGACTAACTAAATGTGCTACAGAGTAGATGTCATAAACAACAGAAATTTATTGTCTTACTGCTCTGGAGGTCCAACAACTAATATTAAGGTATATCCTGAAAAAGTCAATTCTTTCTGAGGCTCATGTGTACACCTGATTAAATTTACCTTTTTCTTTTTTTTAAAGTTTTATTTATAAAAAGAAACACTGACAAAAACCATAGGATAAGAGGGGTACAACATCAGAACTCCCCATATCCCATCCCCTCCCCTGTTAGCTTTCCTATTCGTTTTTAAAATTTTATTTATTTTTTAATATTTATTTATTTATTCCCTTTTGTTGCCCTTGTTGTTTTATTCTTGTTGTTACTATTGTTGTTGTTACTGATGTTGTTGTTGTTAGATAGGACAGAGAGAAATGGAGAGAGGAGGGGAAGACAGAGAGGGGGAGAGAAAGATAGACACTTGCAGACCTGCTTCACCACTTGTGAAGCGACTCCCCCCGCAGGTAGGGAGCTGGGGGCTCGAACCAGTTTCCTTACACTGGTCCTTGGGCTTTGTGCCACCTGTGCTTAAAACACTGCACTACTGCACAACTCTCTGCTTTCCTATTTTTTATTCCTCTTGGAGTATGGACCCAATGTCATTATGTGGTGCAGAAGGTTGAAGTTCTGGCTTCCAATGCCAACTGAATGAGTCCTTCCCCAACACCCTGCTTATCTTCCCCTTTGAGTCCCCACTACTACTTTTGTAAGTTTGTACCATGCTACTAATTCGTCTACTATTCTTCCAATTTTGGTAGGTAAAGAAAAACAGAGGTTAAATAAGGGTGGATAGCTGATTATCCAAATATCTTGACATTTCATTTTTTTGTTTATTTTTATTTTTTATTTATTTACTGGATAGAGACAGTCAGAAATTGAGACGGAAGGGAGGGATAGAGAGGGTGAGAAACAGAGATACACACCTACAGCATTGCTTCACCATTTGTGAAGCTTTCCCCCTGCAGATGGGGACTGCAGGATCAAACCTGGGTCTTTGCGAACTACAACGTGCGCTCAACCAGGTGCGCCACCACCCGGTCCCGATATTTCATTTTTTTAAAGTTTCAAACACATTATTTTTTTATTCATGGTCCTTTTGCAGGCCTGCATCTTAGGAGAGCAGGGTTCTCCTTGACACAAGTTAATTTGAATACACTTCTACTTAAGAAAATATTCTTCCTCCACCAACACTCTGACATAAGAAGACTGCCCAATAGAACTCACAGCTATGGTTTCACAAGTGATTGTTTCAGATCATTATCCACAAAACAAAAACCAAGACATTAAAGTAAAAGAAGAAACACCCTAATTACCCAAACAAGGAGACTGGGGTACAAAAAGGAGGATGCTAACCTTCCTGAAGGATGAGAGCTCTATGGAGTAGGAAGAGATGCTGAAAAATTAGGTGCCTGTTCCGACAGCACATGAGAAAGTCTGGAAAGCATGGCTTTATGTATCTGGAAGCGTCTCTGAGTTAGAACTTTTGCAGAGTATTTTGACATCTATATTTGGCAGAGCTTCTGACACACCTTACGCAGGTGCTTCTTCCTAAACCTCTCATAGCCAACTCCACATCCACATTTCAACAGGCCTTTGAACCTCCTGACTCTAAATTTTCACAGCCAGCCTTGCTTCTTCTTTCCAACATATCTTAGCCCCCATTTGCTCTGCTACAATGTTCCTTTCTCTTTTGATTCTACAGTAAACAAGTTACCCACCCAGCATTCTGTTCACCTGTCTGAACCAGTACTGGGTTCCCAAACACCTTAGGTTGGATAAAGCAGTTTGAGCTCATGTCTCTACTAGGCTTGACACAGCCTGAATGTGAGGACCCAAGTGAGAAATAATGGTTCTTTTCAACCCTTATCACAGCAAAAGAATAGGGAAGAGGGAGACCTAAAACAAAAGTAAAGCATCCTGCTGAGGTCAGATTGTGATTCAGGTAGCAAGAAACCATGACTTTGCTAGACACTGTGCTAGGTAAGAGAGTTAACACTGTCTCTTTTAATACAAATACAATCTCCCAGCCTTTAATAGAATCCTGCTCTGTGAAATTTGCACAGGGGCCAAAAGGAAACAAGGAATTATTTATAATAATTGTCTCGCCATTACCCATTCACTTGGCACTGCCTGGAATAACATGATGGGCCTTTATGCTATTCACAACTTATAAAAAAGTATTTCTGTTGTGATTCAACATATAGTAATCTCCATTTTTAAAGGACAATAGAAACACTCAGCCATTATTCATCCTAGAGCCTCAAACAGCAGAGAATTCCTTTATCAGGAACATAAGGTTAGACCAGTGTGAGTTATTAATATTGCAAGCAATTCAATGCATTCATCAGGGTGCTCAAACCATTGAGGAAACTAATGATTTTTAAAAGCCCTATCTAGGGAAAAAAAGTTAGGACAAGGTAGCACTTTGAGAGAACTGTAAAAAGAACAAACTATTCAGAACTGTTGTAAGTGGAAATGAGAATGGGGGTGAGAATCCCCAACTCAGAGTTCTGATGTTGAGAGACTTGCATTTGAATGGGGAAGAAACTGTGGCAGGAGCTACAAATCAGTCAGTTGACAATGATAAAGTGGTACATGCATAACCTGTTTGATCCTTTCGTTTATTCACCACAACTCACAAAGGATTTGAAAAAGCCTAAAAAGGAACATGATACAGCAATAAAAAAAAAAAAAAAACAGAAAGAAGACTAATGAATCAGGAATGGAATGAAGGCTGCTAAGATTACCATGGCCAGAGAGAAGAAAGAAACACATGTATCAACTACTAGGTTCTCCAAAGATCTTCTTCTCCCAAAGAACATTAAAAACAACAAACATTGATGAAAATGTTCCACATATGACTACAAGGTGTGAGAGAGGCTTATTAAATTACAATAAAATGGAAGGAACCAGGGTATATGGGAAAGTATTTGAGTTCTAGAGCTAAAAATCCTGAGTATGAGGTTTGATCAAATTCTTAATAGCTTTGTGGCCTTCCTAGAGAAGAACTTTAAATTCTATGAAGCACACTCTTATTAGTCACAAACCAGAGACTGAAAAATATCTAACTTGCTACATTACACGCCAAATAGAGTGAGTAAAATAATGAATAAGTCTGCTATGAACATAAGCATACACATATCTCTTTGAATGGGTGTGTTTGGTTCATTAGGACATATCCCCAGAAGAGAAATTGCAGGATCATAGGGTAGATCCACTTTTAGAGTTCTGAGAGTTCTCTAGACTGCTCTCCACAGGGACTGAACCAATTTAGATTCCTACCAGCAGTGTAAAAGGGTAATAGCTTGAAGCTGGAAGCAACTTGGATGTCCAACCACAGATGAATCCCTAAGATTGTTCTGAATATATATATATATCACAATGGAATACTACTCACCTATTAAGAATGAAGTCACCTTCACCTCATCTTAGATGGAGCTTAAAGGTATCATGTTAAGTGAGATAAGCCAGAAGAAAAGGATGAAAATGAGATGATCTCACTCATGGGCAGAACTTAAGAAACAAGAACAGAAAGAGGAAACAGGCGCTTGTACAGGCTTGGTGTGTTGTACCAAAACAAAGGACTCTGGATGTCAGGAAGAGGGGCATTGGGGGAGGGGGACTTTTAGGCCTGGTGGTGGTATACCCTGTTGAGGGCACATATTACCAACTTGTAACTAACATATTAGTGAAGACATTTACAAATAAAAGCATAAAACAAACAATCGGAACTACTATATAACACTGAGAACTAGAACTGAAAATTAAAGCTTTCTTACAACAATAAAGTGGGAAGTTACATCATTGCAGCCTGAGCAAAGGCTAACCCAAATATAGGTAAGAAGATCCACTGTTGTACCCTATTATCTGATGTTTCATTCAGAAACACACGGTCTATTCAAATGAGAAAACGAAGTGTCTATACACCATAAATGCATTTGGTGGTGAAAGTGTCTTGCAGACACCTATCTTAGTGAAATGAAAAATTATACCCTTGTACCAGCAACTGTATTGTAAACCATTAATCTCTTAAATAAATAATAACTACTGTTGTTACTATAGAACAGGTCAGTGAACATAAAACAGAATAAAATGTACAAAGAACCCAGCACATTTCCTGGCACTTGAAAATGTTAGATCCCAATGTAGAATACTATCTTTCCTCCCTTTTATTTTCCCTGTGAAGTTAAATCTAGTAGCAAGAGTATGGCAACCTGTTTTTCCATCTGGGTGGCTATTTTCAGTCTCTCTCTTCCCTCTCTTACCCTCTACCTCTCCCATCCCCTCTTCACCCTCAGCTCTCTACACATGTAGCTATAGCTGTGCCAGATCTCAATCTTAGAAAGTTGGAGAAAAAGAAAGTACAGAAAGTACTCAGAGTATAGGTGAGGTTATAATTTCTGGAGCACTGTCAGAAGCAGCAAATGATGATGGACATAAGGTCAGACTATTAACAATGTGGAAGAAAAAGAGAGTCAACTTGGATTGGAGTTAGGTCTTCACTAATACTGGAAGCATACAAACATCTGAAATGTGTTAATTTATGTAAGTATTTCTAGCTTGATTACTCATTACCAATATTCACTGCCTAATCCTTTCTGATTTTGATGAGAGTTTATTTTGTAGGAAATGATGCGTCAGCTTTCTTGGTGTTGAATATTTTCACACTTCAACTAACAGCAGTATTCTAAGTACTGGGTCTTCACAACCCCAATGGCTGTCTTTTCTAAGTTCAATAACAACCCATCAAATGTATAATGATCTAACATTATATGTTTTTACACATATAAGAAACTACTTAGTTTAAAGGGGAAAATGGGGAATTAGAGCAGTCTTTTAAATTCTCGGTCATCTGCACTAAACAATACTGACAAGTGGTGTCTTCATTTTACAAATGATTTATTTTCTTTGGTAGGACAGAGAGAAGTTGAGAAGACAGGGATTTAGAGAAGAAGAGAGAAAGAGAGACACCTGCAGTACTTGCTTCATCATTCGTGAAGATTTCCCCCTGCAGCAGGGAAGTGGTGGAAACTCAAATCCAGGCCCTTACTCATAGTAACATGTGTGATTTGTCTTACTTTTAAGTTTATGTGGGAAGTCTCTGTTCACCCTTAGAACCTGCTCCTATCTCCATCCTGGCACTCACCAACCTCTTATCTTTTCTTTCTTTCCTTCTCTCCTCTTCTTTTTCCTCTCTCTTTTCTTCTATTCTTTTTTTTTTTTTTTTTAAGTCTGAATGATAAGCAAACTGCTTAAACCAAAGCCTTGGATGATCTGGCACATCAGTGAGATTTGACAAGAATTAGCTTCAATATTTTTATGTCAACTAAATTTTCTCTATGCCCAAACATTCATAAAGCTCTAGATCTGTTTTATAGCACTTAGTCATGTTTATCCTAAGAGGCATTTATGGTGTATAGACACTTCGTTTTCTCATTTGAATAGACCCTGTGTTTCTGAATGAAGCATCAGATAATAAGGTACAGCAGTGGATCTTCTTACCTATATTTGGGTTGGCCTCTGCTCAGACTGCAATGATGTAACTTCCCACTTTATTATTATAAGAAAGCTTTAATTTTCAGTTCTAGTTTTCAGTGTTATATAGTAGCTCTGATTGTTTGCTTTATGCTTTTATTTGTAAATGTCTTCACTAATATGTTAGTTACAAGTTGGTAATATGTGTCCTAAATAGGATATACCACCACCAGGCCTGAGTTAATTGCAAGTTGGGGCAGTCTGTTTCAAAGACGAAACCTGAAAAAGCAAAATTTCCACTCAGTTTTTTTTCAATTTGTTTTCAAGAATGACTGATAACAAATGAAGATCATCTATGTCAGGTTTTCAAATATAATACTGAAAAACTTTGTCTTTCCTTGGGCACAAATGAGTAAGTTTCCATGCATCCAAAATGCCGGGGGGGGGGGTGCATTTGAGAAAACAGGTCACTCATTTTCAGAGGCAAACCAAAGAGCACTAAGAACTAACAGAATTCACTACACACAGTAGCCAAACCACCTGAACATCTGTATGACACTCAGCCTGGAGAAGAAAGGCATATCAGACTAAAATGCAGCCCCAACAGAGGCAACCCTGAAGCCTCTACATCTGAGATGTTGGTAATGTTCCTGAATTCACTGAATAAACTTATGAGACAGCTAAGGGAAAGTCAGGTTAGATTCTGGGTTAAGGGAGTGACCATAGAACAACGACTAACCACTTTTTATCTATCTATCTATCTATCTATCTATCTATCTATCTATCTATCTATATTTCTTATGAAGGCACATTTGGTACTTACCCATCTAGTACCACTGTTTTGTTTTATGTGAAAAAAGTTATCTATTCAATTATCACCATTTGACCTATTGGTTCAAGAAGTATTCTTTCCCAGAGATGACCAATTATTGTTTAATATACTTAGCTTAAACGTATTTGCTTCCTCTTTTTCTCTTTCACTTCTTCTCTCCCTCTCTTCATCCTTCTTTTTCATTACTCAAATATCCACACATCCAGTTATCTATCTGACCATCTGCTCACTCACTCATTCATCATCAATACATCCACCCAAAGCCATGCTGACCATCTACTTTGTTCCAGGTACTATTCTAAGCACTTAATATATATTATCTCATTAAATTTTAATATGATCCTGGAAGTCAGCTCATACTGTTTATTATTAATATCATTACAGTTTAGAGAGGTAATGCATCTTGCCAAGAGTCATTAATACATAGCACATGAGCCAAACACAACCAAATTCAAGTAAAGTTTTACTTGAATACAACTATAACCATTTATCTGTGCTACAAATTTAACAAAATTGAGTAGTTTGGATAAAGACTATGGGATCTACAAAGCTAAAAATGTTTATTATCTGGTTCTTTAGAGAAAAAAAAACTTGTAACTTGTTGATTTTTGTTCAAAAATACTTACAAAGAAGATAACATAGCTAAAGATTTAACACCAACTTCATCCAACTTAAAAGGTTCTATCTGCAATGGCATGCCACATAACAGAAGTGTTTGAGCTTTGTATGCTTTGTCAACATGACTTTAGGACAGCTAGGGTGAACCAGTGAAGCTAGTTCTGTGATAATAAGAGCAGGAATGATAGATATTGCTTTGTAATTTATTAAGTAAGTAACCACTGTCAAAGACCTTCTTCATTAGTGAGAAAAGCTAGTGAGAACATTTTTTCCCATGAAATAATTATAGAGATGAATGTTGAATCATGTTTTGACTTTGCTGAAAAAGTAGTTCTGTCTTTTCCAGTTTAAGTAATTACAATTGTTTCTAAATAAAGCAAATGGAACTATACTTGTCAAAGAATGCATAGATCCATTGACTGCATTTATGGTGCGCTAGGTAGAATAGAAGTTAAAGCAATTTTGATGTCCTCAGGAAAGATACTAGAAAGTTATCTCATGCATGAATATGTAAATGCTATTGAACACTTGTAAGATGGAAGAAAATAGGGAAAAGGTAGATGAATAGAAATTTTTACACAGTAGGACACTGTTTAAACAGTATTTGCTACCTCACATTTATTTATTCATGTTTATTTATTTTCAAGTATTTTCTAGTGTTACCTCATACAAGGGGTATATGCTGAATATTTTTCTAATGTTTGCAGAGTTAAACTTTTTTCTTCTGGGGCTACAATATGGTTCACTTAATAACAAGAATGCAAAGATGCCCTTTGCACAAAGTAAGCCTTAAGAATCAAGCTTTTGTTTAAGGTAGATACTTCAGTTCTATACTTTATAGGAAAATTAGAGTCTAAAAGCAGTCAGAAGTGGTGATATGGAACTAGCGTAGCCACAGACCACGGACACAAAAGCACTCAGAACCAGGCATGACTCAGAGTAGTCACTGTTGAGGACCTTTACTACCCCCAAAATGTTCTTAGTATTGGAGTCCACATCTCAGACAGTCCTCACTGTAATCGGTGTCTATGTCCCCCAGGTTCTGCCTCTTCATTCCCTAACCCCAACATTCCCCCATCTAGAAATATGGACCAGAATTCTTTTGAGGTGCTGAAGGAGGGAGTTTCAATCTTCTATAACTAGTTCTTGTTGAGACACAGACATAGCCTGGTCGATCCATACTTCCAGGAAGACCTGTTCTGTCCCTAATCTTTCAATAATGGGGCAGTGCTCTGGAGAGATGAGGTTTCTGGACACTTTTCCATGTAGTCAGTCATCTCTCCAGGGAGGCCAGGATGGCATCATCACAGCAGCTGGAACTTGATGGCTGAAAAGTGACAAAGCATACACATGTTTAATAAATGGAGGGTCAAAGAATAGGACTGGATTCAATGAGAATAAAAAACCCAGGATGAGAGGAAAATAGGATGCCTATTTAGGAATAAATGTTCTTAGAAACTAGTACTCTAGCAAACTTTGAGCTATCACCACAAAGACAGGCTTGGAAATATCTGGGAGGATGGCATTAGAATAGAGTGTGGGACTTGAGAACTGGATAAGGACAGAGAGTGACTCTCATATTTAAACAAGACACATATACATACATATATGTTGTGATGAAGTAAACCAGCCAACCATCAGAAGTCCAGACACAGTGCTCAGCTGTCATCAGCCTTGGCAATAGAGCATACAATGATCTGTACAAACACACAGTGAACTGTGGGAGTATCGGGTCTGTGTGAATGCACAAAGCATTGTGGGTGGACTGAACAGACTTAAAAGAATAGCCAGCCAGAAGTCCACTCTCTTTGGCTGCTGCTTCTCCTGATCAGATGTATCTCGGCTGAGGGTGTTCAAGGTGCTGGCCATGGCAACTTCTCCTGGGAATTAAACATGTATGATTCAGCTAACTGGTAAACTTTAAGACTCCTCTACAACCATGAGTAACCTATCTAGAAGAAGGGATGCATTGGATTGACCTTCTCGTGGTGCATCCCGTGAGTACCCATTTATTGGGGAAACTGACGATCCTTCCTAGCCGACTGAATCTACATGGATCCCAGTCACTTTCAAAGGCAGCAACAAGCAGCTCCTGACAGCTTTCAACCTGACCTGTTGACTGGATACGGAAGAAGGGCAAACGCTAGAAGAAGAAGTAACCTATACCTTGGCTGATAATTGCTTATCTCATGGGACTGAATTTTGGTAACTAATTTTGATAAATATATATATATATGAAACACTGACAAAACCATAGGATAAGAGGGGTACAACTCCACACAATTCTCACCATCAGAATACCATACCCCCTACTCTCCCCTGATACATTTCCTATTCTTTAAACCTCTGGGAATATGGACCCAAGATCATTGTGGGATGCAGAAGGTTGAAGGTCTGGCTTCTGTAATTGATTCCCTGCTGAACATGGGTGTTGACTGGTTGATCCATACTCCCAGCCTACCTCTCTCTTTCCCTAGTGGGGCAGGGTTCTGGGAAATCGGAGCTCCAGGACACATTTGTGGGGTTGTCTGTCCAGGTAAATCTGGTTGGCATCAGCTAGTATATTCTTAACCCCTGATGATAATTGCTTATTTTGAAGTACCTAAAATAATGGCCCATACCTCTGCACTGCCCTAATAAAACCTTGATTCCTTTAAACCTACTCCCAGTTATCTCTCAGCCATATCCATTACACACTACAGCCAAAGCCTCTTTTAATTTTTAGTTACAACACATATATAACTAACTCTATACTACATCAATCCGACTTGGGACCCATCTCTATTGATATTTAACAAGGAGTCTGCCGGGATAGCCTGAGGGTACTTCTTCCCGAGCTAGTGCTCTCTGGCTTGGAGAGAACTCAACTGGAGCCGATCTAGGCTGCTGCGTGGGAGAGGGATCAGGAACTCGTGCCGCACTAACTTCCGCAGGAGATACACTCTGGAACTCTCAGAGCCGGAAAGCAATTTCCAAGTGTCTTTAATCAGAAGAGCAGCTGTTTTTATACTCTCCAAGTAGGGTGGAAACAGGATGTGATATAGAGAGGGTGGAGAGAAAAGTGACTGGTGAAAATCAGAGTGTGACAAGGAGGGGGCAGAACAGGCGAGAATCCTATCACTGAACCACCAATGCCCTGGAGGGAGTGCTTTATGTAAATGTAAAAGTGATTTATGTAAATAGACCAAAGCTTTGGATCAGTAAATCCCTATATAGGCATATGGTTAAGCAGAAGCCAGGGGGAGGTGGCATACTACCCAACAGAGTCTGCATGATGGTCCCTATCAACATAAGCTCACCCTCTGTGATCACAGCTGGGGTCATGTCTACAGGTTGCATGATCATCCTTAAAATGGCAGAGTAGAGTGACCCAGTCTCCCTCCAGAGAGTGGGGCAGTCTTTACCAATATTATTTTTCAGTTACAAGGTCCTGAGAGACTCACAGTAGAGCAGATAGGTAATCCCTGATGAAAGTGACCAGTGATAGCAGACAGAGAAATCTCTTGCAGGTCCAGGCCCTTATCTTCCCCTCTTTCTCTCTGTCACTTATCTTTTCCTACCTACTAATACTAACATGAATAGGAATATGAACACTAATAAAACTAATAATAATTCTAGAGCACTGAGGCTCTAGCAATAGCCAGAAAACAAAACAAGAAAATTTTGAGAAAGATTTTAATATATGATACTGCTAACTTTGAAGATAGAATAAGAGCCCTAAAGTTAAGGTATTAGACAGTCTACAGAAATTGGAAAAGGCATAGAAATTGATTCTCCTTGGAACCTTTAGAAGTACAGGTGTGCCAGACTTGCCACAATTCTAGACAGTGAAACCCTTTCAGTCTTCTGTGCTCTAGAAAGTCAACCTCGATGTCTATATAAACTACTTATTAATAATTCTGTATATATACAGTGATATGGATTATTTTAAAATGTTTATTTTTGGATAGAGACAGAGAGAAATTGAGAAGGGAAGAAGAAGAAGAAGAAGAAGAAGAAGAAGAAGAAGAAGAAGAAGAAGAAGAAGAAGAAGAAGAAGAAGAAGAAGAAGAAGGAGAAGAAGAAGGAGAAGAAGAAGAAGGAGAAGAAGAAGGAGAAGAAGAATGGGAAGGGGAAGAAGAAGAAGAAGAAGAAGAAGAAGAAGAAGAAGAAGAAGAAGAGGAGGAGGAATAAGGGGAAGGGGAAGGGGAAGGGGAAGGGGAATGAGAAGGAGAAGGAGAAGGAGGAGAAGAAAGAGGGAGAGAGAGAAAAACCTGCAGTACTATTTACCACTTATGAAACTTCACCCTTGCAGGTGGGGACCAGGGGTTTGAACTCAGATCCTTGCATACTGTAGTATGAGTATTCTGTTGGGTCTGCTACTACTTGGCCTCCTTCATTATCTGTATTCTTAAGATTGTAAGTTATTTTTTGTTTGTTTTAAATCACTAAGCTTATGCCAATTTATTGTGAACAATAAAAAATGAACATGCTACCCATGACTGAGGTCAAAGGAAGGGAAGAGCCACACTGCAGGAGGAGGAGCTGGAATGAGGCAAGATTTCAGGTCTTCATCAAGCCAACAACTAGGTTTCAGTCCAGCAAGTTCATAATTCATTCAACTAGGTTTCTGCTGCAGTGTTGCTGGATTCAGAATCTAAAACAATTTTTCAAAAACCGTAGCTTTCAGAACTTAATTGCCGCTTAAAATTTCTTTCTTTCTTTCTCTCTTTCTTTCTTTCTTTCTTTCTTTCTTTCTTTCTTTCTTTCTTTCTTTCTTCCTTTCTTTAAGATAGAGGCAGAGAAAAAAATGAGGTGGGGGATAAACAGGGAGAGAGAAAGAGAGATATCTGCAGCATTGCTTCACCACTTGTGAAGTTCTCCCCTGCTCTACCTTCCGCCCGAAGGTTGGGGGGGGGGCTTGAACTGGGATCTTTGTGTACTGTAATCTGTGTGTTCTTCCAGATGTGCCTAAAAACTAAATCTATCCAGGACTGGACAGTAAGGCAGTGAGTTAAGTGCACATGGCGTGAAGTGCAAGGACCGGCTCAAGGATCCCGGCTCCAGCTTTCAGCTCCCCCACCTGAAGAGGGTCACTTCACAGGCAGTGAAGCAGGTCTGCAGGTGTCTTTCTCTCCCCCTCTCTGTCTTCCTGTCCTCTCTTGATTTCCCTCTGTCCTATCCAACAACAATGACATCAACAACAACAATAACAACAACAATGATAAACAACAAGGGCAACAAAATGGGAAAAATGGCCTCCAGAAGCAGTGGATTCATAGTGCAGGCACCAAGTAACCCTGGAATCAAAAAATCAAAACAAAACAAAACAAAAAAAATCCCAAAAAACAATAACAACTAAATCTATCTAATATACTTTAACTTGAATACTGACACAATTTAAGCCCTTAAAAAAACATAAACCCAGGTATACAGGGAAAGAAATATTTGGGCAGACATCAGGAGAGCATAAGTTATTAAAGATTGAAAAGGATTAGCAGTTTGAGTGAATTCTTAAAAGTGAATGATCAGAGGTGGCTCTCAGCAGGTTCTTTATATGATTCAGTACCTATGGCTTGTGACTATAGAAACAGTCATGAGTGAAATTCAGTGTCACAGATACTCCCTGGGTGAAATTCTATTTACCATCACCACAGCACCATGGTAATGATCTTGTCTCCTAAGCCCCCTGGGCCTCCTTAACTAAGTCATAAATGAAGTGATGAAACTCTCATTCAAGGAACCATAACAGAACAAGAAAAATGCTCAGTAAGAATGAATGGGTGGTAATAAAGTTTGAAAAATTACACTTAGACATATACTAAAAGAGACACATGCTAGTGTCCCCAGATGAGAGATAATAATCATGTAAATAAAATTTGAAATAACTACTTCATAGTGCAGAAAATCTTGGTGTCAAGAAATACTTTACATCTTGTGTCACAGTTGATTTTCCTTCTTGAAAGCTATAGACAAACGAACAAAATTACAATAAAGGGATGTACTTTAAGTTGAAATTCACCAACAAGAAATTGAAAAATATAATAGTCAACAATATGTGGCATCTCAACATTTAAGAGGCTCTGATATCCATATTTTCCTCCAGTGTGCAATTACAGGAACTTATAATCCTTGAAAAATTGAATTGTTATTTTTGTTGCTAGAACTGCTTGCAATAAGAATAACAAATATGTTTAGAAATGTGCCTGCATGATTATATTAGAACAAGTATCATAGTAATAGCTTTTTGGGAAACTCTAGGATTCTGGAATTACACATCAAATTAGCAACTTCTATACTTGGAAGTCTTGAGTTTGGTTTTAACGTAAGATTAATATCCAACTTTCAAAATGAACACTTAGTTCTAGAGCTAATTGTTAGAATAAGACCTAGATAGATCTCAGAACACCTGCTAAAAATACTGGTGAATTATACTCAATTCTGCAGGCTGAGTGTCCACAATGTCAACAATGGATCATAATTTTTTATCTTTATTTATTGGATAGAGACAGATAGAAATCAAGAAGGGGGTGATAGAGAGGGAAAGAGACAGAGAGACACCTGCAGCACTGATTCACCACTCACAAAGCTTTCCCTCTGCAGGTGGGAACTGGGGGCTTGAACCCAGGTTCTTGTGCACTGTAATACATGCACTCAACCAGGTGCACAACCACCTGGCCACCAACAACGGATCTTAAGGATCTACACACAGTGTAGTTACTAAAAGAAAGTAAACCTACATAATGATTAGCTTCTGGATATGAAGACTCTTCGTTTATTCTTCAAGGAAAGTTCATGAGTTAGTGTTGAATATGTATGAGTTAATGTTGAATATCACCTAAAATCAGTAGTTATGAGGGGCCAGGCAGTGGTGCATCAATTAAGAGCACACATACCATGCACAAGGAGCAGAGGGTTTGAGCCCTCACTCCCCACCTACAGTGAGGATGCTTCATGAGTATTGAAGCAGGTCTGCACGTGACTCTTTCTCTCACCCTCTCTTCCCATCTTCCTCTTTCAATTTGTCTTATTCAATAAAGTAGAAAGAAAGAAAGAAAGAAAGAAAGAAAGAAAGAAAGAAAGAAAGAAAGAAAGAAAGGAAGGAAGGAAGGAAGGAAGGAAGGGAAAAGAAAAGAAAAGAAAAGAAAAGAAAGAAAAAAGACATGCTGCCACACACTGGCACAAAGATCCTGCTTCAAGCCCCTGGGTCCCCATCTGTAGGGAGGTCAATTCATAGGTGGTAGAGCAGGTCTGCAGGTGTCTATCTTTTTCTCCCCTGTTCTGTATTCCCTTCCTCTCTCTCATTTTCTCTTTTTCCTATCCAACAACAACAAAAATAGAAAAAATAAATGGCTTCTAGGAACCATGGATTCAGAGTGCAGGCACCTAGGCCCAGCAATAACCCTGGAGACAAAGGATTGATAAATAAATAAATAAATAGATAGATAGATAGATAGATAGATAGATAGATAGATAGATAGATAGATAGATAAATAAATAGACATCAGTAGTTGTGAATTTAGTAAGTTGATTGATGGTCTCAATAATATTGAGCTACATTAGCCCCATACTTCGTCAGTTACCCTGACAGACAGAACCAAGTGCTGTGGGCCTTCATTTCACTGTAGCTACATAAAGATTGCCTAAGCCTTCATAGGCTTTTATAAATTTATAATAAAAGGGAAAATGCCTCAGGTGGGTAAGGACTAGGCCATCATCAGTTGGATATGAATTTAACATCATGGAACAATTCATGCCAGTTTCATATAAATTATGCTATGCTGCCAAGTGTTCTTTCTACTACATTTCAAACAGATGGAGACTCACCTTACAGGAAAGTTATGAGAGAAAAACAAAACTTTGGGTGATAATCACCACTGGCTTGAAGAGTGCACAGGTTTCTTAAATGGAAATAAATGATGAGAATTATGGTAAGGAGTGTGAGCTCCAGCATATGCAGACTGATAAGAACTTTCAGGAGCCTGGCTGCTTTGACATACATGATGACAAGCAATGCTTAGACCTGCAGGGGAGATGGTGGCCCTGATTTGGGAGGGAAAGATGGAGTAAAAACAGCCCACTATAGTCTAAGTCTCAGATGCTAGCACATATTGAGAATCACCTGGGATATTTGTTAAATCACAGATGGTTGGAGAACACCCACTGAGTTTATGGTTTAGATTGGGGATTTAAATATATGCAATTCTAAGAAGTTCCTGGGTAATTGTTATGCTATGAATCAGACTTTGAGAATCACAGCTGTAGGTTTTCTATCCAGAAACCATAGTGGTCCAACCTGCTTCCTTCTTCTTGGGCTTAATATTCACAGTTCTAACACTAGTCTGCAATGCTCTACATGATCTGGGTGTGGCTATATTCACAGCATTATCTCTTACCAACCTCCTGTTCCTAGTTTGGCCACAGACTTTTTGCCTTTCTTGTGTTTTAAATATGCCAGCCATGCACCCACTCCAAATACTTCACAAATGTTGTTTCCTTAAGCCACAATGTTCTTCCCACAATCATTACATGGCTACTTCGCTTCATTCAGTTCTCTGTTCAGAAAGACCTTGCATGTGCTAACTGACAGCTAACCCTTCATAGTCCACACTCACCACTTTCTAGTACCATAAAATTTCTTGAAAACATAGTATTTGTTTTCTAGCAATCTGTCTCTCCCTACAAATGTGGAATTTGGTTAGTCTACTGCTACATTTCCAATGCATATGAAGCATCTGATTTTTGAAGGCATTCAATGTATATTTATTAAATAAAAATGAATGATTAAAGAACTGAGGAAAGATTAACTGTCATTAAGTCAGCCTACAAACTAGCAAAGCCAAAGGGGTGAAAGTATAAAGTTTTTTTAAACTTTTTTATTATTATAGAGACAGAGAGAAAGAGGGCAAGAGAAAGAGAGAGGAAGAGAGACACCTGCACCCCTGTTTCACCACTCATGAAGCCTCCCTCCTGTAGGTGGGAACCAGAGGCTTGAGCCTGGGTCCTCATGAATAACTTGGGACTTTACAAATTATGCCACAGTGTAGCCCTGAAGGTATAAAAATTTAAAACTAAATCTGGGTCTATGAATACAATGTATACATAAGAATGTGTGCTACATGAAGGAAGCATTAGGCAGAAAATAGGTTGAATTGTATCTATTCAATTTTGTCTATTCAATTCAATGTTATTTTAACACACTTCTTCCTAACTCCTCTCCCCCAGTCAGTGAGTACACAATGATAGCTTGATACCAGTCTTGGTAGGAATTGTTAGTGATACCAAAGGGATTGGCAAACAGTGCAGATAAGGGCTAATTGTTGCCCTTATCTTGTTTATCAGGACACCATTGATCCTACTCATGGAGAAAAGCATTCTAGGACTTAGTGAGGCAGCCAAGCCCATGGGCTTACCATCAGATGAGCTGTTAAACAAGGCATGGAGAGGAAATGGGACATCTTGGTGGGAAACACTGAGGCTGACTGGGATTGTTCCTTCAAAGTCTGCTCTGGGATATCCACCAATAAGGCTGAGCACATGCCCTGCCCTGCATGAACAATCTAAACTTAAATTAATGTGGACAATATTTCATTATGAATTTGATACTCACTATAGACTCATATTTTTTCTATCAGGTATATATTTTGCCCTAATTTATGGATACATGTAATCATATGCTCTATCTTACGGGACCTGGTCAATGTCTAGGTTTGGGACTTTTTTAGGAAGTGAACCTCCTGGAATGGAATTAGAGACTACCATGAAAGGAAAGGTCTCACCTGAGTAATGAGGGTGAAGGGTTGGCATTCCATGTCTAACATCTCTGGACACAGTCTAAAGTGAAGCATGCTGAGATGGTACTCACTGCACTGATTAGGTTGGGATCAGCAGATGCAATACCATTTGGTATGATTTGAGAGAAGCATGCAGGAAAGTGAGCCCCACCCCAGAGGTTCTGTGACTGGGCAAAATATAGACCCTATAGGGAAAGCAGGAAGTTCCTGCTGTCTACATAATTTAGATCCCCTCCTTACCGACTTCCTATTACAGTTCTCTCACTCACTCCAAAGCTAACCATATCAAATCAAGGACTACAAAAGCTGAATAAGGCCAAGAGACTGGCATACTTTAATGATGACTCTTTAGTCACTATCAGGCCACCCCATCATCTGGGGCCCTAATCAGGGAGTCCTGAGATTCTCAAACAGACTTGATGAGCCTAGAACTCAAATAAATCATTCTCTCCATTGTTACCAGTCATTTCTAACAGGAACAATAAAATAGACCCCTTTGTGGGCCCCCATAGGACCTTGCCCTCAACTTGGATCAACAATGGTAGAGTGTTCCATCCTCCAAAGGGAGGATGGACAACATACTCTATGCTACACTTGAGGAAGATGGGTCAATATTGGGGCAGCATGGAATGTTCTTACTCATGACCACAGAATGTGAGCTCAGATCTAGAGTGATGCAGAGTTCACATAGGCTCCTAAGCTAATTATGGGCCCCAGATCACATCAAATTGATGGGGTTTACAGTCAACAATATTTATACACCTTTCCCATATTAGGGAGCTACTCTCTTCCCTGATCCAGCTTTCTGGTCCTTTTTCCAGCCATGACATCATACCCCAGAGAATAACTTGGATCCACTGGCATATCAGATTTCAGGCTCAGAGGCAAAAAAAAAAAACAAAAAACCACAGGCACTTTGGAATTTAACTAAAATATGCCTACTAGCTATCTACAAAATGGAGGACCCCCAACTCTTCATCTGCACTATTCCAGCCCTTAGGTCCATGATTGATCAACAATTTGTTTGGCTTTGTATGTTAACTCTCTTGTCAACCACCATTTTCCAGATGCTAGCATGATGCCAACCAGACAACCCCACCAATGTGTCCTTGAGCTCTGCTTCCCCAGAGCCCTTCCCCACTAGGGAAAGAGAGAGACAGGCTGGGAGTATGGATTTTCCTGTTAACGCCCATGTTCAGTGAGGAAGCAATTAGAGAAGCCAAACCTTCTGCATCCCACATTGATCTTGGGTCCATACTCCCAGAGGGTTAAAGAATAGGAAAGCTATCAGGGAAGGGGATGGGATATAGATTTCTGGTGGTGGGAATTGTGTGAAGCTGTGCCCCTCTTATCCTATGGTTTTGTCAATGTTTCCTTTTTATAAATAAAATTTTTTTTAAAATCATGTGGGCATAAACATTCTTGGTGTGATAGTCACACTTTACTCCTGTGGCACATTTACTTGTTGGGAAATTGATCAAATATCTGAACTTGGCGTAGGCCATGTGATGAAACGTCTATCCTAATAAAAACTAAAGTCAGACTCACGAATGAATTTTCAGTTACATAAATCAGTAAATGTTTCTATCTCTTACTTATAACTAAGAAACTTTAAAAAAATATTTATTCATTTAGAGACAACTTTAATATATAAAGGGGGAGGAAGAAATGGATAGGTGATGTTCAAGCAAAGAAAAATATTATAAGCACCTTTAAAAACCCTCTTAGATATATTCATATATAATATATTCACATACAAATTATCTATACAACGCTTTTATGTTCAACACATTCATATACATACCATCTAAAAAATTTAAATGTCATTTTCTTTCTAGTACTAAAAATCTTTTTGTAAACTTTTTCTGTTTGTTTCACTCATTATATTTATCACTTAATTTGTATCTTTAATTTGATGTATGAGTTCAAATACTCTTGTTGCTATCTATTACTAAATAACCAACATTTCCCTGAAAGGCAAGTACTGGATGGTTTAGCTCATATATCCAATATAAAAAATTAAATATAGTGAGTCAGGCGGTAGCACAGCAGGTTAAAACGGCAAGTGGTGCAAAGCACTTGGACCGGCATAAGGATCCCGGTTCGAGCCACTGGCTCCCCACCTGCAGAGGAGTAGATTCATAGGCAGTAAAGCGCATCTGCAGGTATCTATCTTTCTCTCCCCCTCTGTCTTCCCTTCCTCTCTCCATTTCTCTCTGTCCTATCCAACAATGAACAATATCAACAACAACAATAATAAACACAACAAGGCTACAACAACAAGGACAACAAAAGGGGGAAAAATGGCCTCCAGGAGCAGTGGATTCATGGTATAGGCACCGAGCCCCAGCAAGAACCCTGGAGGCAAAAACAAGCAAACAAAAAAATTAAAACACACAAACTTGTTAAAACAAAGAAATAAAAAGTTCCAGCCAAACTGTCACTAAGGCTTCATGAGAACTATGGTGGTTATTCTTGGGAGAGAGCTAGGAAGGAAGGGGCCATGGTGTCGGGAAGAGGACACAGAACTGAACTATGTTGGTGGGTGAAGTGTAGACCTATACCTTTTAGTACTATGATCTTTGAAATCATTAATTAAAAATATATATTCATTTATATATTTAATTAATAAGAGACAGATTTGAGCATCACTCCAGCATATGTAGTATTGGGGATTGAACTTGCGACCTCTCAGATGGAAATCCTGCATTCTAGCCCCTTAGCCAGCTCCCTGGTTGCTAAAGTAATTTTTTTTTCAAAAGGCAAGATATAGGGCTGACAAGAGTTCACCATAGAGGGGATATGCTTTTCCATATGTATGAACCAGATTTGAGCCCAGCCTCAATGCACTGCAGGAGACTTCAGTGTTTGTAGTATCTTTTCCTCTTTCTCTGTATCTATATCTCTGTTTTTCTTTCTATCTGGAAAATTCAGCCTAGAGTGGAAAAGCTCTGATGATAACCAAAATAAATAGATGATGATAGACAGATAGATAGGTGATAGATAGATAGGTAGATAGGTAGATAGGTAGATAGATAGATAGATAGATAGATAGATAGACAGACAGATGATAAATAGGTAGCTAGATATATGACAGAGTGGGTGGGCTGGGTGGTACTACACCAGGGTAAGCACACATAGTATGAAGCACAAGAACCAGCACAAGGATCCTGGTTCGAGCTCCTGGCTCCCCACCTGCAGGGGGGTTGCTTCACAAGAGGTGGAGCAGGTCTGCAGGTGTCTATCTTTCTCTACCCCCTCTATCTTCCCCTCTTCTTTCAATTTCTCTCTATCCTATCCAATAACAACAACAACAAAATGGAAAAAAATGGCCACCAGAAGTAGTGTATTATTAGGATAGGCACTGAGCCCCAGCAATAAATCTAGAGGCAAAATAGATAGATAGATACATAGATGGATAATAGATAGATAGATACATAGGTGGATAATAGATAGATAGATAGATAGATAGATAGATAGATAGATAGATAGATAGATAGATAGATAGATATAGATGATAGGTAGGTAGGTAGATAGATGATAGGTAGATGGATGGATAGATAGATAGATAGACAGACAGACAGATAGGATACAAAATAGTACAAGCCCAAACAAAACACATATCCAAAGCTACAAATGACAGGTTAAACACCAATCAATTTATTTTTACTATTGATAGTATATAACTACACATTTTTACTGCTGATAGTATATAACCTACACATTTTTGCTTAAATTTTGCTCATGTAATCTTTTCAGCCCAAAAAAGGACATAATATTTACTAACTTAAGTTTTCTACTCTACCTACTGAGCTGTCAGAAAAGTCACGATGTATTTTTATATGTTTCTCTATGCAAAAATGTGACATAACTTTTCCAACAACCACATGTATATTATTCTCTCAGACATATGAAAGAAGAGTATGAGAAAAATCTACTCGTTAATAGGAAATTAAAATGGCAGAGCTGATTTAAATACCACATACTAAACCAAAGGCCAGAAAAATAAAATCTCTTGTAGCAAAGATTGCCACAGCACCTTAATTATATGATTTCCAATAGATTTTTGTTACTCAAACATGAAAAGTTTAAATTACCTTTCCAATTGTTTCTTTTAGCCTTTAATGTCTTCAACAGGAGAACAAGTTGACCTTTAAGTTTGAACTAGTTCAGGAAAAAATGTCCAAATTCTCATTTGACCTCTTCTACAAAGAAGCCATTTTCAGTCACAGCATAACTTCATCCCTTTGCAGGTGCTAGATACCAGCCTGAGGATGGAGCTGGCATTTTTTTTAATAAACCCAGAAATATCAGAACAAGAGCACTGACAGTTACAAGTCTTAAATATAAGTGTAGGCCTTTATTTTATTTTTAGAGATATACACATCTCTCAGAAGAGGCCTATTTTTTAATATTTCATTTGTTTATCTTAAATAATTTAATTGGGGGGGGTTAAAGTTTATAGTATAGTTGTTGACAACCAGGTACACATTCTCATCTCCTCATCACAAGTGTCTACAAAACACTCACTTCCAGCTTAGATCTTCTTCCCCCTTCAGGCATCACAACCTAACACCCTCTCCACCCCCTCCCTTCCCCTCTTCCCCAGAGTCCCTTGCTTTGGTGCAATAAACTACACCAACGTAGGTTTCACTTTGTGTCTTTCTTTTCTGTCCTTTTTTTTTTTTTTTTTTTTAAGTTCTACCCATAAGTAAGATCATCTGCTATTTCTGGCTTATCTCAGAACCTTCATTTTAATAGCTATAAACACACACACACACACACACACACACACACACACACACACACACACACACACACACACACACTGTTTGTTTGTTTTGAAGGGGTTAACACTTTATAGTAGCACACTGACATATGCTCAAAGTTCCCCTCCTCTCCTCCCTCCCCAGAGTCCTTTGCTTTGGTGCACTACATCATGCCCAGTCCATGCTTCACTTTGTGCTCTCATCTCCCATGCCTACCTTGTTAAGTCCACTAATAAGTGAGTTCACTGGTATATGTTTATTTATTTTTATAAGAGAGAGAAAGGAACTAGTGTCCCTCTAGAAACACAGATATGCAAGCTTAGTGCTCTATCACCAAATCACCTCCCTTTTCTTGGGCCTTCATTTTGTTTTATCACCAGTTTTTACTGAAAGGTGTGCTCCCTTATTCCAAGTTTCCCATGTGGTCAAGCAAAGAACTGAAATATGAAGGGGGGGGGGGTTGGCAGTAGCACATCTAGTTAAGCATGAATAGTACTAAGTGCAAGAACAAATGCAAGGATCCCAGTTGAAGCCCCCCCCCCAATCCCCACCTGCAGGGAGGTCACTTCACAAAAGTGGAAGCAGGTCTGTAGGTGTCTTTCTCTCTCCCATTCTTTCTTCTTCTTCTCTCTCAGTTTCTCTATGTTCTATCCAAAAACAATAAAAATGGGAAAAAATCCCTTCCAGGAGCAGTGGATTTGTGGTGCAGGCATTGAGTCTCAGAAATAACCCTCGAGGGGAAAAACAAACAAATAAACAAACAAACAAACTTCAATGGGGTTGGGAGCACTCATTGAGTATATGCATTTCATGTGTGAAGGGTCCCTGCCTCTCTTGTCATTCACCCTTTATCAAAATAAAATAGAGAGAAAAAGAGAAAGAGAGAAAGGAAAAAGAAGAAGGAAGAAAATAAAAAGGCCAGGAGCCGAGCATCACTTTGGGTAGAGTCCCAGAAATAACTCTGGTGGCAAAATAAATCTGCATGAGGACTTACTGACAGCCTCTGCTGCAGATCTGTCCCTTCCTTCAACAAGTTCTCTTTGGCAATCCACAGAACATTACTTGGGTTTCCCCAAGGAAAGTGAAGAAAATGAATTTTCCAATGCATTAAGTCAAGGACACCAAAGAGTGGTTTCACCTGCACACTCTAAAGAATTTTATTCCATGAAGAGTGTACAGAAACTTTTATCCAAGTGTTCCCCCTTAAGGCATAGCCATTTGAGCTTTTTTTCACCACCACCACCACCCCCAAGCTTCTCTATCTCTTTCCTTCTCAATGTTCTGGTCCTTGTTCCAGTGTTGCTATACTTTAGGATATAAGGAAGTAAGGAGGGAGAAAAGCATCATACCTTTAGGAATTTTCTAATGCAATTTCCAAATAGTAATCAGATATGAACTGTTTTTCTCTCTTTTAGTGGCCTTATTCCTCTCCTTCTAGGAATTGAACTCATTTTGAACTCTTGGCACAACTCATCAGTACTCTAAAGCACACATCTTTCTTCTGTTGAACCACAAACTTATATTTGCTTATATTTATTATTTTTAATTTGATAGAACAGAGAGAAATTGAGAGTCAAGAGGTGATAAAGAAGGAGAAAGAAAGAGAGACACCTGCAGCACTGCTTCACCATTGGTGAAGCTTCCCCCCATAGGTGGGGACTTGAGATTTGAACCCAGGTCCTTGCACATAGTAACATGTGTACTCAATTAAATTTGCCACTACCTGGTCCCAAATCATAAATTTCATAACAAAATGACGCTGGAGACTTTACTCTGTGAATCTTTATGATGCTTCTTTTCCAATTCCAAGCATCAAAAAAAATGTATACATATGGACTATTGCATTTTGGGTCCACTGTGATCCGGTTTCCTACTAAACTTTCATGCCACCTCCTTTCACCAAGAACAGTGTTGTGGTCCAGGTGGTGGTGCACTGGATAAAGTACAGTACTCTCTAGCATGAGGTCTCACGTTCAATCCCTGACAGCACAACACATGTACCAGAGTGATGTCTGGTCCCTTCTTCTCTCTCTCTGCCTATCTTCTTTATAAATTAAAAAAAAAAATAGTGTTAAATGAGATGACAATGTTTAACCTTTCCTACCTAAACCCAAGTTCAGCATGAATCACAATACACATTTGTAAGGATTATTAAGTATAGAAACATTGATTGAGGGGCCAGGTGATGGCATATCTGGGTGAATGCAAATGTTACAATGCACAAGGACCCAGGTTCAAGCCCCCAGTCCCCACTTGTAGGGGGAAAGCTTCACAAGTGGTGAAGCAGTGCTGCAGGTGTCTGTCTTTTCTCCCACTCTACCTCCCCCTTCATTCAATCTCTGGCTGTTTCTATCCAATAAATAAAAGATAATTTTAAAAGAAATAAAAGAAACTTGTATTGTGAAGCAAGTTTTAAAACATGTACTAGGCAAAAACATTTTTTCAAAATTTTCAAAAGTGTTAGAGATGTTTAAAATGAAATCAACATTGTGCCTTACCATTTGCTTTGCTGCCCTCTCTCCAACTGGTACTTTAGAATGTAGATTATTGCTGGGGCTAAACCATTTACAACAACACAAAACAACACATTTTTTACATGATTTTCATCATCTATGTGCAGTGGTGCATCTTGGCTTCCCAAGAGCATCTATAATTACCATTTTAATGACTGCATAATATTCCACTAAATGGACAAGCCATGATTTACTGAGTCATTATCATAGTGTTGAGCATTTATATTGCTTCCAATTTTGAAACTATAAATTGCCTTGTATATAGCTTTGCCCTACGTTTGGATTAATTCTTTATGATAATTTCTCTCCCATTATACTACTAGTTTAAAGAGTATGAACCATTTTTAAAGCTTTTGCTACATACTTTCAATTTCTACAGAAATGAATATGTCCATCTGTATTGCCTCTATACATGTGTGATGGACTTCCTAAAAAGGCCATTGAGAACTGATAATACGCCCTCAGGACAGTATGGAATCTTGGATGAACATGCATCAGGGCAGCTGAGATTATCAGGTAGTTTGATGGTTTCTAAATCTGTAAGAGTTCTCTTTGATGGAGTTTTTCTATATTCTCTCCTGTCATGATCTCATGGCAAGAAATCAGTTAGAGAGACTCTAAAGAGGGTCTTTGCTGTAGGTGGAAATTCACTTCATTTCTAAGCCATCCCTCTTTCCACTCTTCCGCCCCCAAAACAACAATTTGAAAATGCTTCTCCCTCATTTGAAATCAGATAAGGTGGAATGCATTCTTTCCAGCAGACATATGAATTACTCATGACTGACAGTCCCTTGAGAAGATTCTCAAGTTGGTGGATCTAGAAGCTGCACAGACCAGAAGTGCTAAGAAGAATCAAAGGGAAAGACAGAAAAGTGGGTGGCAGGATGATTCTCTGTACCAGGAAAGACCTGGCATCTGTGATGAAAGCAATGTTCAAAATTCAGGGTCTTAGTTCTAGTCCAAGCTGCACTTTTCTTAACGATGATGTCTCACACCAACCATCACTTCCTAATAATGAGGTCCTCAGCCTCACTGAGCTCTCTTGTTATCCAAGGGGATCCAGATAGCTGGTGTAGGGCTGAAGGAATTAAACTGAAAGTATGCACAAGTAGTGTGAGCAGAGTCTCAACACCAACAGTGCTCCTGCCCCAACGCCTGGGAGTTCAGCCTGAGTGCTAAATGCAAGGCTGCCACTCAGAAGTGGACCCACATCTACTTGAGTTGTAATGCAGCAGAAATATGGTCATTGCATCAGTGCTGCAGATCCCAGAGGCAAACATGGCACCCAAGCCAGTGCTCTTTCTTTCACACTGCACTACATCAACTACTTGAGATTGATTTGGAAATTAAGCCAGATCCTAGAGAAAGTTTTCACCCCTTCATGTTCTGTGCTCTTACTAGTAAGTTACAAAATGACAAAATAGCAGGGGTACAATTCCACTCCATTCCCACCATCAGAGTTCTGTGTCCCTACTCCCTCCACTGAAAACTGCAGTGTGCAGTAGTTCTCCCAAGGTCACAGATATGGGTCGACTATTATTTCTATAACTGTTTGTACATACATTTATTTATTTATTTATTGCCCTTTTTTATTGTCCTGCCTCATCTTCCATTTTAAGTCACACCCATACCTATTACTACTTCCAAATGCCTTTTCAGGAAATTCTTTACCTCTCTGGATATTTACTTGTTAAATACAAATAAAAATGCTTTCATTTAAGACTTTTGTGGAACATAATGGGAATAGTAATGAGACAAAACTAAATGTTGTGTATTATAGGTGAATCTGCTGAATTAATAAAAATTCTGGCACTGAACAAAACTAATGACTTTAAATATACTATATCTCATTTAACCCTCAAAATAATTTCATAAGGTAGAAACATTTAGGACTTGGCCATAGAAATGTCAGATGAATATTAGCTAGTATATTTTTTAATTTTTAGTTTGTTGTTTCTGATAGTATAGAGAGAAACTTAGAGGAGAAGGGAGATAAAGAGGGAGAAAGAAAGACACCTGCAATACTGCTTCACTGTTTGTGAAGCTTCACCCACTGCAAATGGGAACCAGGGGCTTGAACCTGGGATCTTCCACGTGGTGATGTGTACACTCAACCAGGTGTGTCACCATCTGGTCTTTTTATTATACTTTTAATACTAAGAATTCCCAAATAGGAACAGCCTATTTAGCTGGTGGGAGGACAGGACTGCTGAAAGAAGTATATAGACTCAGGGCATGGACTTTCCCTGGGAAGTTTATTAAAATGAGCAAAGTAGTATTGGTTGCATCAGTGACCTCATTTAGTAGTCTTTTTATATCTACAATACTAGACCAGACATTTCTATTTCTTCTCACAGGCCTCTGGGCTTGGTCATATTACTTGTTTTGACCAATGGGATAACAGCAAATAAAGAATAGAAGAAACTCTTGGGTACTTTTGCTTCCATTCTCAAGCCTCTGCCCTTATCATGAAAATAAGCTCAGCCGAGCTTCTGGAAAACATTAGATCAGGTGAAACAAAACTAGAGTCACTTTCCTTGGGGTCACCCTTGACCATCCAGCTCTTGCTTACTTATCAGCTGATTCAAGATGCACTTCAGTCCAAACTCTAATACCTCCAGAAGCCAGAGTTTATCGGGGTTCTGGTAAAAAAAAGTTCTTATCTGGGGAGGTGATGCCATGGCTGGAAAAAGGGCAAGAAAGCTGGATCAGGGAAGAGAGTAGCTCCTTTGACAATAATTTGGGTCCACCTGCATATCAGAGGTCAGACTCAGGAAACAACTAGTATAGTCATGGGTTCTTCGGAACATAACTAAAATAGTCCTACTAGTTTTCTTCAAAATGGAGACCCCAAATCTTCATCAGCAATATTCCAGCCTTTAGGTTCATAATTAGTCAACTATTTGTTTAGCTTTATATGTTAACTCTTTTTTCAGTCACCAGGTTCCAGATGCCACCATGATACCAACCAGACTTCCCTGGGCAGAGCCCACTAATGTGTCCTGGAACTGCTATTCTCCAGAGCCCTGCCCTACTAGGTAAAGAGAGAGGCAGGCTGGGAGTATGAATCGACCTATCAACGCCCATGTTCAGCAGGGAAGCAACTATAGAAGCCAAACCTTCCACCTTCTGTATCCCATAATGACCTTGGGTCCATACTCTCAGAGGGATAAAGAATAGGAAAGCTATCAGGGGAGGGGATGGGATAAGGAAGTTTTGGTGGTGGGAATTGTGTGGAATTGTACCCCTCTTATCCTATGGTTTTATCAGTGTTTCCTGTTTATAAATAAAAATAAAATTCACTTCAGTTAGGGATGACCCAGGTTGCTAGAACCTTCCAGACAAACCATACACCCATGAGCAAAAATAAATTCTTTTTATGGGGTGTCCCTGAGGTTTCATGGTTCTTTTGTTATGCAGCATTATTATGACAATAGTTGACTAATACAACCAGTTCTACTAGCTAAAAGACAATGTTTACCCACAAATATGCTGATAATATCTAGTGAATAAACATTCTGTCAACTATTTTACATGGATGCTATCACTTCTTTACTCATACACACACACACACACACACCCATAAGGAGCATTGCTATTGTTACTTTCACTATAAAATTATAATAATAAAAGGCAAAAAAGAGGGGTGCAGGGGTAGATAGCGAATAGTTATGCAAAGAGACTTATGCCTGAGCTTCCAAACTCCCAGGTTGAATCCCCCATACCACCATAAACCAGAGCTGAGTAGTGCTCTGGTAAAAAAAATAAAGAAAGAAGTTAAATTTTTTTATTAAAACTCACACAGCCAGTAACAGAGATAGGATTAGAAACTGAGCAGCATGATGTCAGTGTCCTCATTCAGGGAAGGGGCCATGAAGCAAGGGATGATTGCCTCCTTCTCTGAATTTGCAGCCCCCTCTCATTCTTTGACAAGGCACTTTGGGATTAGGAGACAAACTCAGTAAGGAAAGTCTTCTTTTGGACACAAGATGTGAAGATTAAGGGCTAGGGTGGCTGAGAGCTCTTAAATCCCCAGCTATGTCAGGTGCTAGAGGAGACTCAGGGAAACAGCCTCTGAATTCCTGACTTCTCAGGAAAGCACTTCAAACCCATTACCAGGGTTTCAAAGAGTTGAGCAGACTGAAAGAGAGTGCAGCCCTGTTTTCACCCAGGCCTCATAGTCTCTGTCATCTAGAGATTTCTGGCAGCTTCCTCTTGCTGCCTGTGAAAACCTCCAGATTCATCCTTTCTAATCTACCTAGTACCTCAGATCAGAGTATCTTCTGAAATGCACATGGAAACAACACTTTCAATGAGTCCCTGCAGTGAAATATCTGAAAAAGCATACAAGTCCCCTACCAACTGGTCAATACGGTTTTTTTGAGCTAGGCATCTGGTCCACTTGTTTCTGGAAAAGTTTTCCCTTCGTCTGTGTTGATGTTCTTCTCTCTGCTCTAAACGCTCTTCTATACCACCAGGTCACACTCTCACCTATGCAAGGCACAGAAGGGCATCGGTATAGAAATAGTAGCTGCTGGGTTGAATAGCCCTAAGCTGACTTTCAGGGACAGTTATGGATCTGGATATGCTTCCCCTCTGGCCATGAGCTTCCCATCCCTAGAGTCTAGAGACTCTGTACCCTCAGTGTCCCCCAATGGTTGGCCTTGCTATCAGACAGGAACTTCTAGAACATAGGCTAACCAGGCATCTACAGCCTCCACACATTACAATAAAGACCTGGGATAATGATTGCTAATTCATTTACACTGCCTTAATCACAAGTGCTTAACCCTTAATCAATAACTACAGCCAGATATGCTTCCATGATTACTAAGTGTACATCCATTATCTTGTTTGAGATACAGCAAAACTTTTGCCATCAGTCCCACTGCACAGAAGACAAAATGGAGATCTAGAGAAGTTCAGAACTTTTTAAGGCTAATAAGAAGTAAGACCCAAGGCTCATGCAGTGCTTTTTGCATTCCATTAACCCAAACTATAATAATAGGCCTATTACTTTTCTCTGACCATGCATATTCCCAGAGATTACACTGCAGAAATTGGCAACAAGTCCCTTAAATAGAAAAAGTCCATAATTGGAGGATTACTTCTTTTGATAATTGGAGAGCTACTGGTAAGTTAGTAAGGAGATTGTGACAGATGCCACCTGGACCCAAGCCACAGTCTGAGGTCACAGGCAACAATACTTCATAGGTCTCTCTGTCTGAGGGGAAGGGATTCATTTGGAGGGAATTCATGACCCTATAGAAGTCTTGAGAAGCTAACTCTATATGGCATGCAGCATCCAAAGATTGGTGGGAATGGCTGTCTACTTTGCTAAGGTTTATGTTTAACAGAGCTCTGTTAAATAACAATAATAACTCATCCATTTATATTCTTGATTCACCTCACAAGGAAACTACCTGAACCCTAATTGGAATCTAGCCTTAAAAGTAGCCCAAAAAAAAAAAAAAGGCACAGAGAAAAAGACTTCCTGTTTTTAAAAAAATGTGTGCTGAGAAATACTTTACAGAGTGTTGGTATCCTTCTAGTTCTGCTTCTGGGATCCCTTCTGTTACATTGTTTGACGTTGTGGTCTATTTACATGGTCATTCTGTTACATTGGTTTGGTCTCACTCCCCTGGCTTCCGGGAGATTGTGGTTTAGTCTTTGCCTTTTACTGCTTCTCCCTTCTCCCCACCCCCTATCCAATATACTTCCTGGGTTCCTGATGCTGGGGCGGGAGGAGAGGGATGGAGGAGCACATTGTGTGGTGATTAGGTTGTTGGACTGTTTGCCCGCTTGTGAATAAAGATTAAACTGCATTCTCAGCTTAGCCTTGTGTCCCTGGTTGTCTGTCTACCCCCGCGAAGCTAGCCTGGCACGCTGAACTTAAACGACAACAGAGACAACATAAGTATATACAGAAATAGCAGAGGAAAATCTAGCCACGGAGGTCTCTGGGAGCTGAACAATGGGACTTGGGGGGAAAAAAAGCAAAGGTCATGACTGTCACTTAGTGACAACATACATATATTTAAGATGGGGGTATGCATTTGTGTGTGAGACAGAAAGAGAAACTATCTTGAACTTAACCGGCAAAACTCTAGAGATGGAAATTACAGTGAACTTTATTGGAATACATTCAAGACTGTATTATGTTTTCCATGAGTGTGTTTTGAGAAGTGGAAGAACAACAGGTATTTTAAGCACCGAACACTGTGCCTGGCACATGGTGAACACCTAATAAGAATAATTAGTTACTGGGGTTCAAGAGATGGCTCAGTAGTAAAGTGAGTACCTTCCATGTGTGGTTTCCTGGATTCAATCCTCAAATCCTCGCACCCTTAAGAGCATCATGCTCAATAACCTATGAAAGTTGGAGTGGTGTGTGTGTGTGTGTGTGTGTGTGTGTGTCTCAAAATATAAAAAAGAAACAAAATTGGAACAGAAAGGTCACTTAACAATGTCACATATGGGTGAGGCTATGGGTTCATTACCCAGCATTGAATAATAATAATAATAATAATAATAATAATAATAAAGAGAATAATAAGTTAATGCACTGGACACAAGTCTGTCTTCTAGTTTCTCCTCACTTGACCACCACACCCATCTCTTGCCCTTATGTTTCTCTGGGAAACATCATCATCTGATGAAACTCTTCTTGACCATAAAGTATCATGCTTCCTCCAGGCAAAGGCTATGCAAACAAGATTCACCAACTCTGCATGTGTGTCTGCATGTTTGTGTGCGTGTGCATGTGTGTGTGTGTGTGTGTGTGTGTGTGTGTGTGTGTGTGTGTGTGTGTGGTGTGTGTCTAGGGGACAACTCTGCAGTGTGCCTTATGATCCGGGGGACCCACCTAGATGGCCACTTGTCTTTACAGTCACTAGCATAGCAACACTTTCATTCCTTTAGGTTTATGGCTGCTCTCCTGCTACAAGAGCAGCTACAGCTGAGTAACTGCCCACAAAACATCTACACAACCTACAGTCTTGAGTGGCCCTTTGCAAACATATGCCTACATGTTTGAGTGGCATGGTCCAGTGTGGTAGCTGTCAGTCAGTGGGGAGACTTAAATGAACTACATTAAATGAGTTAATATTTTAGTCCTTACAGCAGTCACCTTTCAAGTGCTCAGTATCCACATGTGGCTGGTGGCTCTGCTTTAGGACTGGGTAGACACAGAATTTCTTTTTCTTTTTTTCTTTTCTTTTTTTTTTTTTCTTTTTTTTACCAGAGCACTACTCAGTTCTGGCTTACAGTGGTATGGGGGATTGAATCTGGGACTTTGGAGCCTCGGGTCTGAGAGACCCTTTGCATAATCACTATGCTTTCTCCCTCACCCCGGAACAGTCCTCATCATCACAGAAACTGCTTGTGGATGAGGGTCTCCATTCACCCAAAGTCTTATTCTACCCCTGCCCAATCCACTGCTCTCCCTTCCTTATACATTCCTCTTTCACTAAGCCACATAGTACCCCTATTTCAGGATCAGCTTCTAGGGAGTCCGACCCAACATAGTTATTTATATCCTTGTCTTGCACACGCAAGTCTACATTTTTGCCTCTCTTGAAACAAAGACCGTGAGTTACTAAGACAGGTTTGAGGATGCCAAGTTTCTCCCAATACTCCAGTCCCTAGCATATTGTCTGTGATTTAAAAAATATGAATGAATAAATCAGGTAAAGAAATGGCTCCTCACAATCAGTACCCTTGCTGTCCAGTCAACAGCTCAGAACTCCTATTGACCCCTTACTAGAGTAGAATTCAGGCTCAATCTCTCAACCAGTCAGGCTTGCCCAGAAACCCAGCGGTGAGAGCAACAGACTATGCCAGATCTCCAGGAGGCTCCACACCTGAAGCCTACCACTGAAGCCCCAAGACCACATGTGTGTACACACTGAGTTTTAGCATTCCACCCTTGGCACCTCTGAGAGGCAGAAGACCTTTACTGCAAAACCAGTCAGTCACTGATCACTAAAACAAGGCACCTGTGGCCTCTTTGTCTGATTTCAGAATCAAGAGAAAATTTTGACTAGCCAGACTATTGCTTTCTTTCATAAGATCCTGTAAATTGGGGCCGGGCGATAGTGCACTGAGTTAAGTGTACATAGTATGAAGTGCAAGGACCCATTCAAGGATCCTGGTTTGAGCCCCTGGCTCCCCACATGCAGGGAGGTCACTTCCCAATCTGTGAAGCAGGTCTGCAGGTGTCTATCTCTTTTCCCCTTCTTTGTAGTCCCCTCTTCTCTCAATTTTGCTCTGTTTTATCCAACAACAACAAAACAAAAAAAAAAAAAAAAAAAAAGGAAAAGATGGCCACTAGGAGCAGTGAATCTATAGTGTCGGCATCAAGTCCCAGTGATAACCATGGAGGAAAAAAAATCCTGTAAACCACATCTGAAGTGGGCAGGGTGAAAAGGAAAGATTAAGTGCCAGCACAAGTAGCAACTTCTCCTTTGAGATAAGCATCACAGGTTTTAGCATCTAGGAATGTGGGACAGAAGTCCAGATGTGACCGCTCAAGACTGTTTGCCTCAGTCTCAGTCTTACTGTGAGCACTCTTTCCTGATGGTCATAAAGAGGAGGTCCCCCATGAGGGTGTTCTCTGACTTTTGACAACACTCTTCCAAAGACCATGGACCTGATCAATGAGTGTGAGGCATGTGGAATAATGTGGCTCAATATTCTGGGTGGCCTACAGTCATACTGAAGACTGATGAATCCAGGGAGAGCAAACACACTATCATTTTAGTCATTCTTTCACAAATGCCATTTATTAATAAAAAAGGGGGGACTGGAAAATGGTGCACTTGGTTGAGTGCACATATTACCATGTGCAAGGACCTAGGTTCAAGCCCCCAGTCTCCACCTTAGATGGGACGCTTCATGACCAGTGAAGCAGGTCTGCAGATGTCTATCTCTCTCCTATCTCCTCCTCACCTCTCATTTTCTCTCTATCTTATCAAACAAAATACACAAACAAACATGGCTGCCGTAAGCTGTGGATTCCAGGTGCAGGCACTGAGCCCCAGTGATAACCCTGTGGGCAAGAAAAGAAAACAAACAAACAAACAAAAACTACTGCCAGCTTAGAAAGAGTTCTCCCAAAAGTCCTGAACACCATTCTACTTACAGCTCACTAATCAGAGCTTGGTCATAACCATCTGATCAAGAGGCACTGGGAAATGTAAGTAGTCATAAGTAGTCTCTTAAGTAGTCATTTTATCATATATATATATCTATCTGGCTTCTGTAGGGAAGAAAATGAGAACAAACATTGAACATACAACTAGAAATGTCTCCCACTTGGATCATTTTTGTTTTTAAAGAAACAGGAAGGACAAAGGAATTAAGGAATCTGCAGAGGTAAACAGAACTAGGAATCTAGGTTTTGACATCTAGCATCCACTTCTCTCTTCAGTGCTTCTCTAATAATACACCCCGTGAACTGTGGAGACTTTTAAAGAGGTTACTGCCAGAAGCCATTAAAGCAGTATTTTAGAATTTTCCCTCCTCCATCCCAACACACACACACACACACACATACACACACACACACACACACACACACACACACACACACACACACATACCTACACATACTGAGACTCATCAGGATCTTAAAAATCAGCCTCACTTTCAAAAACAAATCTGTCACTTCCATCAATCTTGAAAAACAATTGAACAATCTGCTGAAGGGGAGAGGGCCATGTCAAATCAGGGCTGGATTAAATTGGAATTGACCAGTGGATTCATTCCAACTATTACCTTGACAGTTGCAGGAGACACAGGCATAGAGGCCAGGGTTGTCTTTATTTTCTATTGTTTGCATTTCTGCCTTGGCTCTGCAGTGACAATAAACCAGAGGTCATCTGTCTCCTACTCTTCTCTGAGATCCCTGAGAATACTTATGCAAAGATAAGGCAGAAAAGAAAACCAATTTCCTTCCAATATTTTTAGCTTCTTAACAAAAAACAACTACAGTGGAGAAAATATTCAGCTTTGCCACTGTGGCAAAGAATGGCAATATACAGAGCAAATTCAACTGGGCTTCATGCACAGCAAGGAAAATAACACAATTATGAAATCTCAGTGACACTTGAATTCTTGAGAAAGTGTGCAGACTTTCATGCCAATGGTAAAGTTTTGCATGGATGTCCTAACACCAGCTAAAGGCTAACTTACACACTTGCTTTCAAAATGTATAATTTTATATGTGTAATTAAACAACTTTTACAGCTGAATGGGGTTAGATTACATAGGTTCTATGAGAAAAAACTATTTTTAAGATTTTTAAATTTACTTTATACATTTATTGGATAGAGAGAGAGAAATAGAGAGGGAAGGGGGCAATACAGAAAGAGAAAAAGAGACACCTGTAGCACTGTTACATTGCTTGTGAAGATTCCCCTTGAAGATGTGGACTGGAGGCTTTAACCTGGGTCCTTGAACACTGTAACATATGTGCTTAATTAGGTGCACCACTGCCTGGCCCCTGGACAAAAACTCTTTTCATAAAGAAAGACTATTTACGATATGTAATTGAAAGAGAAAAAGGTAAAGCTTGAGAGGGATGCCATCACATATAAAAGGAAAAAAAATACAAACTGGTCTAAGTAGGTATCTATGCACACATCCAAATCATACTCCTAACCTAACAGATATAAGAAAATATGGGTATATTATAACTTGATTCCTGACAATAGGATTAACAAGAATTTACTATGCATCAATAGCTGTCACAAAAATCCATTTAGCCCTTGTTCCAAGCCAAGAAGGCAGTCCTATCTGGCTTCATATTTACATGTAAGGAAATTGAGGCTCAAAGAGATTAAGCAACAGTCACGAAGGATCAGAAACAGGAAAAGAAGCAAAGAAGATCACCTGAGAATGCAACAAGATAAGACTAGGATCACTTCAGGAACCCACTAAGACATGGGTGAGTACAAACACGTCTGGTTCATAGTGAGAGAGGGTCTTAAGGAGATATTCTTGGAACTAAAAGCCCATACTCAGGAGTGATTAGTACCAGTCTAGCAGTTTGCCAGTTGACGCACCACCCCTGGTCTGAGTTTTATCAACAACAACAGCAAAAAATTGCTGAAGGGAGAAGGAAATCATGTAATACTCACCAATTTACAACTGTGAGTCTCCACTGCTGTTGACCCTCAAAGGCTGAAACAGCAGCAAGGAAACCCTATACTGTCATCTAGGGGGCAGAGAACTGGCTAGGTGACTGAGGAGAAAATCTATACTCCCAGTGGTTTGTAGGTGTGGCTATATACTAGGCATTTTTTTCACATTGTTCTCCTGATAATTAGGAAACACGATGAATAACTGCTTCAGAACTGACCTAATACAACCAAGATTTATTTAGAAACTCACAGGGCCAAAGAGTACTGCTCAGTTTTGCCAGAAGAGAATGGCAAGGTATATATAGAACACTCAAAGAGAAAGGTTTTCAATCAAGACTATTGTATCCTGCTAGACTGTCATTCAGACTAGATGGAGGCATAAACAACTTCTAAGACAAGCAACAGTAGAAGAAATCAATTATCATCAAGCCTGGCCTGCAAGAAGTTCTTAAAGATTTCCTACAAACAATCACATCAGCATAAACATGCCATATATAAGAACACTCTAAAAGTTTAGAATAATGCCATTAAATATCTTAACTCTATGAGTTAAGGTGGCCTACTAATAATGGTCTGAACTCACCATTAAAAGGCACAGAGCAGGAAGATGGATCAGAAAGCACAACCCAACCATATGTTGTCTGCAGGAACCCTACCTAACTCAATAAGACAAACACAGACTCAAAGTGAAAGGATGGAAAACTATCACGCAAACTATTAGGCCACAAAAAGGGGTAGGAACATATCTGACATGATAGAACCTAAATAAAAAACATAGGGATAGACATTAGATAAGGCTCTAAGGATCTGTCAATCAAAAGAACCTAGCAATAATTAACATTTATGCACCCACTGAGAAGCCATCTACATACATTAAACATCTACTAAAAGAGCTACAATACATTGAAAGCAACACAGTAATAGTAGGGGATTTCAATATGCCACTCTCTGGACATATTATCTAGGCAGAGAATAAAGCAAGGAGGGAATTAAATGAAGAGATAGATAAACTGTAACTATTGGACAATTTCAGAATCATTCAACACAAGAAACTGGAATATACATTCTATTCAAGTCCACATGGATCATATTCAAGAACAGATAATATGTTAGGCCACAAAGACAGTGTCAACAAAGTCAAGAGCATTGAAATTATCCCAAGCATCTTCTCAAACCATAGTCAAATTAAATTAACACTTAACAACAAACAAAAAATTAGTGAAAGTCCCAAATTATGGAGACTCAACAACAAATTGCCTAACGACTACTGTTGTTCAAAGAGGAAATTAAGGAAAAAATCAAAATCTTTCAAGAATTCAATGAAAAATAAGATACAAGTTATCAAGTATTTGGGACACAGCTAAGACAGCAATGAGAGGGAAGTTCATAATCATATAAGCACACATTAGGAAATAAGAAAAAGTTCAAATAAACACCCTGACTCCACAACTTAAATACTTAGAAGAATAGGAACAAAGAAATCCTGAAAGAACTAAAAGTAGGGCAGAAATAAATAAACTGAGAGTAAGAGAATCATACAAAAGATCAATGAAGCTAAATGTTGGTTCTTTAAAAGAGTAAACAAAATTAAGAAACCCTTAGCAGACTCAAAAAAAAAAAAAGACTCAAATAAGTAGGATTGTAAATGAAAGAGATTTCACAACAGACACTACAGAAATCCAAAGTGCCATGAGAGGCTTCTATGAACATATAGTTATATGCCACCTACAAAATATATATAATATCTAGGAACAAACCTAGCAAAATAAGTGGAATACGTATACTAAAAACTATGAGTTACTATCCAAGGAAATAGAAAAAGACAAAAAAGAACTAGAAAGATATTCCATGATCATGGGTTGGAAAGATTAACATTATCAAAGAGAATATACCACCCAGAGACATGCACAAATTTAATGCAATCCCCATCAAGAGCCCAGCTAATATTTTAAGAGAATAAAACAAAAGCTACATATGTCTACCTGGAATCAGAAAAGACCCAGTATTGCCAAAACAGTCTTGAGAGGAAAGAACAGAACTGGAGGCATCACACTCTCAGATCTCAGATTGAATAACAGGGCCACTATAGTCAAAATTTCTTGGTACTGGAACATAATTAGAAGCACTGACCAGTGGAATAGGAACTGGGAGTCCAGAAGTAAGTCCCTATACCTCATGAAAAGTAGAGACAAGATGGGGTTATGGATTGACCTGTCAACACTCTTGTCCAGCAGAGAAGCAATTGCAGAAGCCAAACCTCCAACCTTCTGCGCCCTATTGAGATCTTTGGCCAGTTTTCCTCGAGGGATAAAGAATAGGGAAACTTCCAGTGGGGAACACAGGATAGAGAACTCTGGTGGTCAGAACTGTATGAACTGTACTCCTCTTATTCCACAATCTTGTTGACCATTATTAAATTATCATTATTATTATTATTAATAGTAATAATAATAAAAGAGAAGTTGAAAAATAAGAAAACACTATGTAGAGCTTGGACTGGGTTTGGTGTACTGCATCTAAGTAAAAGACTCTGGGGCAGGGGGAAGGAGTTCAGGCCCTGGAACATGATGGCAGAGGAGGACCTAGAGAGGGATGAATTGCTATGTGGAAAAATGAGAAATATTACACATATACAAACTACTGTATTTTACTGTTGTTGACTGTAAACCATTAACCCCTTCCATAAACAAACAAAAGACAGACAGGGACAGGTAAGAGTTCTGCTTGCTATGACAAGTCCAAAAAGGCTTCTCTAGTACTAAGTGCAGTATTCTTGTACAGAATATTACTGACAATTCCAGAAGGATGACATTGCAGAGGTGAGATAGGCAAGAGGCTTCAGTTGTTAGTGGACAAGTAACTTCTTGCTCATCTTATAGAAATCACGGTATGATCTCTCCAATTGCTGCTAATGTTTAATTAGAGAAGATAGGTAGACATTGCCATCCATTTTGTCTCTAGTATAAAAAATGACTTATGAAACATTCATTATGAAAGTAGAATACCTGGAGAGATTCCTTAAAAGAAATTATCTGTTCTGTATTTGCGTTGTCACTTGCATAGTTAATCCAGTAAAACCTCCCTGAGCACTTTCTCAGAGTCAGGCTGTGCTAGGCACTAGAGGAACAGATCTTGGAAGACTTTTGTCTTCAGAGATGTGCCACAGAGAAGTACACAGAACAGGTGAGGTCAGTGAGTCCTTCCTGTGTCCAAGGATGAACACCATTATTCAAAGAACTATTCTCATTATGCTCCCACCTGACACTGGGGCTGAATTCCTGCTTCTCACCTCATCATCTTTTCATCTCACAATAAACTAAGTCCCAGGAATTATTTCCTGCTGCTTCTGGCACTAGTTCTACCCATCACATCTTTCCCCACCTCACCCCCTCTTCTGCTATAGAGGTCACAGAAGACTTATGTCCATGGAGCCTCAGAGAGCAGAAACAGTCAAGGCTCTGACCTTCTGAAAAGAACACTTCCTTAGATGGAGATAACATAATGTTTATACAAAAGACTTTCATGCCTGAAACTCTGAGATCTCAGGTTCAGTCTCCATCCCCATTATAAGCCAGAGCTGAGCAGTACTCTGGTAAAATAATAAATGTATATTAAAATAAAGGAAAAGAATGTTATGTACAAACTATTGTATTTACTGACAAATGTAAAACATTAATCCCCCAATAAATAAATTAGGAAAAATAAAGAAAAAAAGAATGCTTCCCATCCAATTACAGAAGCCAGACCTTCCACCTTCTGCATCCCACAGTGACCTTGGGTCCATACTCTCAGAGGGTTAAAGAATAGGAAAGCTATCAGGGGATAGGATGGGATATGGAGTTCTGGTGGTGGGGATTGTGTGAAGTTGTACCCCTCTTATCCTATGGTTTAGTCAATGTTTCCTTTTTATAAAGAAGAAATTTAAAAACAAAAGAATGCTTCTCATCAATGTGTCACCTCCCACTTTTGTGTGATATCACCTAGTGCTGGGTTTCTTTCCTTTACCTCAAATAGTATGTGCATGGTGGAATGAACTGGCCAGATGTGGCAACACTTGGATTCAATTCTGAGCACCCCCAAAAGGGCAGATTTCTAATGGCTGCTGGGAGGAGTGGATTCAGGCAAAGGCACAGAATCCTAGCAATAATTCTGGTAGCAATAAAGGGGCAAATTCCTTCAGTACTCACTTTCTCCATGAACTCCCCCCCGGCACCCCCCACCCGCCCTCACCAACCAATGTTCCCCCAGTTAGTAGCATCAACAGTCTGTACTCTGTATAAAGTCCTGTGCTCTGCACTGGAGACTCAGTGCGTAACAAGGCTACATATTCTCAGCCTTGTTGGGAGGGAGCAGCATCAAATATCACGGTATTAACTGACAAGTTAAAGGAAAAGACAGGTGGTTCTATCATGGAGGGCAGGAGGCAGCTAAGAAGCGAGAGACTAGATGACAAGATGGAAGGGAATTTCAAACCTGTGTATAATATTCACAGTCCAGTCTAGTTTGGAGGCTCTTTCTGACATTATATTAAGATACTCTTACATTCTACCTCCAACATTGATTGTAATATTTTGCCATAAAATCATTTGGAAAGGGAGTCCGGCACTAGTGCAGCGGATTAAGCGCAGGTGGCGCAAAGCACAAGGACCAGCGCAACGATCCCGGTCTGAGCCCTCAGCTCCCCATCTGCAGAGGAGTAGCTTCACAGGCGGTGAAGCAGGTCTGAGGGGTCTATCTTTCTCTCCCCCTCTCTGTCTTCCCCTCCTCTCTTCATTTCTCTCTGTCCTATACAACAACAACGACATCAAATAACAACTACAATAATGAAACATCAAGGGCAACAAAAGGGAATAAGTAAATTAAATAAATAAAATAAAATCATTTGGGAATATTCACAACATAATTTGGCTTTTAAAATTATTTGGATTCCAGTAACTATAATTGTTCATGGCTCCTCCATAGACTTATTATTCAGAGGGCATCCATAAAAAACAAAAGTGGCCACAAAGGAAAATAGCACACATCAAACATCCACAATTATTCCCCGTCTTGGGATTGTTCACTGAGGTCATGAAGCTACGCAGACAAGAGGGTACCTATAGAGATGGGGCATGGACATCTGCAAGAGTCTGTCTTTACAGACTGAATTGGTTCAACACAGTAGCCAACTCTAGCTTCCCCCTACTTCACCAAAATCAACAACTTACCCTGGATACCTATTATGTCTGGGTACTCTGAAGGGCTCTTTACACATATTTATTTACTTAAACCTCAAAATTCAATGAGATGGGCGCTTTTATTCTGAACATGAAATGGGAAACGAGTGTTCAGAGAAGCCTAGGAACTTGTTCAATGTCACAAAGTTAAGATTAAAAAATGAAAGTTTAAATTCTGGAAGCCACACTTTCCCTCACAAAATGCTATTGCTGGGGTCAGATAGTGACATATCCCAGTTGGGCACACATGTCACTGGGCACAAGGATCCAGGTTCTAGACCCTGGTTTATACCTGTAGGGAGAAAAGCTTCATGAGCAGTGAAGCAGAGCTGTAGTTATCTCTTTTTCTCTTCTCTTCTGTCTCCTCTCTCAATTTTGCTCTGTCCTATCAAATTGGAAAAAAAAGGGGGGGAGGGAGAGTGGAGGAAATTACAACTGAGCCTCAGAGATAACACTAGTGGTAGGAAGGAAGGAAGGAAGGAAGGAAGGAAGGAACTAAAACAAAAGAAAACAAACAAACAAGAAACTATTGCTTCCCCAAACCCACTAACATTAAGGAAAGGATAACAGTGTTATTGTCACTGGAGAAAGATTTATAGACAAACATCCTATAGTACCTATGTACTATGCATTTATATTCATTCACTCACACAAGAGTTATCATGAGTTGTCATGAAAGTATTGTAGCAGGATGATAATTTAGTGGATCCAGTAACCTCACATTGTATTTGATCCTAGTGAATATTGGGGTCTGCGGATACACTTGCCCCCAGAAAGTCCACTGAAATGGACCCAGAATGAAAAGATCTAGAAACAGCAAAATGAAATTACATTTAAAACTACAGCAATGTCTACTAGAAAAGAAATGAAAATAGTAGCCCACCTTAGAAATTTACCAGGCTTTATAGATCTAGGAAGACAAAGATTGACAAGGAGTGTGAAATCCAAAGCAAAACTTCAATGAATTATGGCAGCAAAGACTCCTCAGGCTCTGTATGTTGAGAAAAGAGTGGCATTGCGGAAGAAGGGAGAGATGAAGGGGCAAGAAAAGACAATGCAGTTTTTATGCTGACTGGATGTTAGAGTAGGGAGAAAAGGAAGAATCCCAAATGGCTGCAGGTGTCTGAACTATGCAGACAGACTGCTGTTTATCAAACACAGACAAGCTATTTTCAGCATTCAGCCTGCTTGAATGAAGTAACCATAAAGCAGGCAGAGAAGGAACATGTGTAGATCTGGAGTCAAAAGAGAGGTGGAAAAGTATCTATGTCTTACTGGAATTATAGGAAGACGTCAGATATCTAGGGAGAGTAAAGTCCCCTGAGAGAATTGAGCAGAGAACACAACCCTCAACGTTGCCAACGTTAGTGTAGAAATCAGAGATGATGAGTCACAGGAGCCTAGAAGCACCTACTACTACTCACTGGTGCTTGAGTTGAACAGAGTTTTTCAGTTTTTATTTGCAAAGCAGAGCTGACAATGAAGCCCTAAGGGAGGCAAAGGGTAAGATGAGATGGGTAAGATGAGACTTTTCTAGGATATGGAATTCACAAAGGAAAGTAAAGGAATGGATATGGGAGGAAAAAAGTCAGGTGTTGATAATTCAGGTCCTGCCAAAGCCAAGTCTAAAGAAAGATAAGAGCCTGCAAATATTTGACATGTGTTACTGCCAATAAGAGAGAGAATAGATTCTGCTGGAAGCAGAGAGTTCTGACTTGTAAGTAATGATAAGAAATAAAAGCCATTGATTATCAGTTCCAAACCACTTGTTTGCAGAATTATTGTCTCAGGGAAATGAAGAAGAGTAAAGAGAGAGTGTAGACTCATTACAGCTACAGATAAGCATACACAGAAGTGCTCATTAGCTACTGACGGTAGGGTGTAAACAAACCCAATTTTTTGAAGAACTGTCTCAATGTCTTACAAATGTGTCTTGAACCAAAAAACAACAATTTTTAAGGAAATCATTCTAGGAAAAATATTAGATGTGTGAACATATATTTGTGTCTATAAAAATATTAATCACAACTTTTGAAAAATTACGAAGACCTAGATGTCCAGAAACACAAGTTAGCATAAAATCAATGGTGTTTCCATATGAGAACACCCAACAACTTTAATCAAAACAATGTTTCCTATTGGTTTAATTGATTTATTTAGTATTTGTCAGGATTTTACCACTTCAGGCTGACTTTTTCATATAGAAAGAGATAAGCTAGTGAAAGGCACCATAGCACCAAAACAGATGTCAGGCTTGATTGATACTGGGACACACATATGGCAAAGCAGATACTCTACCAGATGAGCTATCGCAGCAGCCCTAATCTTTTCCATTTATCACCGTTTCACCTACCCTGTGGAGGTCTGTCTTCTATCTGTCTGTACTGCTCAGCATCTTTCCATGCTAACTCTTCAGTGACCACCAGGTTACAACCCAAGGGAACTCTCTCAGGGTTCACCTTAGTGACATGCAGAAAATTGACACCATGTTCCATCCTCAGCTTGCTACTGTGCTGAAGGTAGGCATTCTCCTGCCTCTGTCTCTCTACTTTTTCCTCACTATCTCCTTTGCAGGCTGTGTTTTTGCAAGCCAATGTCTTGGTTGGGATATTCCTCACAGTTTACTTCTCCTGTCTCCATATACACTATGTAGGTAGATCACATTTATTACCATGGCTTTGCAGAGAAAAATCTGTGCTTCCATGGGAAATGATGCACTGTCACAAGCTCTCTTGTTATCTGATTCCAAGTCCTGGAAGCTATTTTACTTCTCTGCAAGTCAAAGATAACTAACAGCAATGGAGACTAATGCTTATCTATGATATGCAAATGGCCTGACTCAAAAAGAGGCAAGCTACCCCCTCCCATTTCAAAGAGGAAGAAAAAGCCAATTTTGTCTCTATATTCATATTCATTTTAATATCCCTGATCTGCAAATACCTCTGTGTTTTTTCTTCTCATATTTTGCATTTTCCTCTGTACAAGTTTTAAGAGCTTAGCAGTTTCCTTATAGATAAATAAAATGATATTCATTGTAATATTTGTAGGAAGATGACAATTTTGCCTTTTCTCAAAAATTATCCTTAACCAGTTCTAGGTGATGTCTAGACCCACGGGATACAAATATATGTCTTCACCCTGACCATGCCCACCCCACTGATGTATAAATAGATATAGTTAGATTTTCATTATTTGAGGGAGTTACTCTCTGTTAAACTGTACTGGCCCATTGTTTCTAGGGAAAACATGGGTGAAGTTCTTTGGAGCCTCTGAAATAAGGTTCTTTTCAAGTGGTCAGTAAATAATCTTGTCTTATGCATGTTTATTTATAAAGAAACCTTGTTCAATACATTCTGCTGTTTCATTAATATTGAGTGCACAGCCAACAACACAGTAATTCATACCTCAATGAAGCTTATCTAACCTACATATGTTCTCCATAATGCCCACCATAACTTTTTCATACTTAGGAATACTAGACTGCATTTCAGTACTATGCTTGGCGGCCATTTCAACCAGCTGAGACCACCAACACAAAATACACTCTTGGGGGAAATATGGCACTAACAGACCTTAAAAAGGGTATTCGTTTACAAAAGGAGAACTGAAATAAAAAGGCAGCCCCACCTTGTTTGACATCAGCTGGTATGTTCAAGGCAACTCAGACTTGTCAATGGTCTGCACAGGTCTGCCAATGATGATGAGAGAATATGTAGTGATTTTGGTGTTGCAACTAAATTTTAACAAGTAGGTGAACTTACTGATACAGAATTCACACATAATGACAACAGACTGTTTCTACATCTGTATTAAATGTAATGTTACATCTCCTCCATCTGTCTTCAGAATGCATAAAAAATAAAATTACTTATATCTATCCCACTTAGTGCCAATTCCCATACCTGTGACATGGGTAGGGTATTCACTATATATTTTTATTTATTGAAATAAAGAATATATATATATATATATATATATATATATATATATATATATACACTGAAACTAGTCAATGTGTATTGTTAAAAAAATGTTACAGAACAACTTGTACATTCTGGTCCACTTTTTTCCAAAGTTATGCACATATTTGCACTATTAAAAAGGTAATAAGAAGACCAACACAAGAGGTCACCTGGGTAGTGCATTTGTTTTGTCACACACAGACATATGTGTGTGTGACAAAACTTTCACTGCACTGGAGGGAACTTTGCTGTCTTTGCCTCTCTCTCTCTCTCTCTCTCTCTCTCTCTCTTTGTGTCTCAACATTTGAAATAAAACAGGTTTGGAATGGAGTAATGTCAGGTAGTGAAAAAAATAATCTATGTAAAATTTTGGTTATCAAGACTACAGGGGAATTGACCATGGAGCAGCAACCACTGAAATGTCAATACCATAATAAATGAGATAAAGCAATGAAAAACTACCTTGAAAATCACATTACAACTGGAACTTCCAAAGAATCTCACTAAGTCATAAGTTGATGCAGGAAGTGAGTGAGAGGAAACACTCTCAAGATAAAAGAAAGAGCTTTAGCCAGTGGCTGACAGTTGCTATCATTTTGGTAGCTATGCAATGGAACATAGAACTGGCTTCAAGAAGGTGGGGAATTTAACAGGGAAAAACTAAGTCGTGTGCTTTGCCTAGGTTGTGGCAAAGGTGTTTCCAGAAGTTGAGAACACAGGCTAAAACAATACAACAAGACCCTATTGTTGAAGAAGTTTCCTGATCTCAGACTTTTCAATATTTGTCCTTAGAGATGCTACTGATTTTACCTACACCTCCATGTTTACAAAACATGGGTGTTTGATTGTTACCAGGTACAAACCTTTGTCTAAAATTACCATAAGGCCTGCCCAGTTGGAAAGGCTTAAGGCACTCCTTTGTCACAATTCATGCCCTAAGTCAGAAGTCTGGAGAATGTGTAGAGTTAACTATCAGCCCACAGGCCTAGAAATAATGCAAAAATTCATTTATCTATAACTCTGTCTTTTGACCACCTCCCTGAAGGGTTTGAGGGTTGTACATAAGGTGACCTGAAAATAAACCAGTATTTCTTGGGGCATCAAAGAGATGCACCTAACATAATGACATTCAAACAAAGGTTTAATGACATTCAGACAAAGGTTAAACACATTCTTGATGTCTCTCTCACCTTGAAAATTATCTGTGCCTTGAAATTTGCTCTTGAAGTACTTAGAACATCTTTGATCTTTATCATTTCTTTTTGTTGTGATGCATGATTTTACCAAAAAATACTCTGCCAGAGTTCTGATCAGGGTCATAGACCTGACACTCTCTCATCTGGTTTGTATCCCTCCAGATCTCTTCAGAGATCTATATGGTCACTGAAGTTATTTTCTTTCAATCCTTAGATGTGCCAAATCTCAGAACCCTGAGATATCAAGGATCTCAGGGTCCTGGTATCTGGCTAAGGTTGTCCACTGAGTATTAGCCACACACAATTTTGTTGCCATAGACATTAATCTGTTTAGGGATATACTTTAGAATCTACCCTCCCATCATGACATATATATACATCAAGGCTGCAGCATCACCTGCTGGAAGAAAAACAAAAATTATACTTAGCCAAAACATGGGGAGAATGTACTTTGTCAAAGACACAAAGACCTGGAATAAATTTCAGTCAGACTTCCGAAAATCTCATTATGAAGGTAATTCAAGAGTCTAAATATAATAGATATCAAGCTCAAGCAAAGATTATTAAGACATAGACAACAGAAACAATCCTAAAAGAGTCTCTAGCTTCCTTCTACACTAAGTTCCCTTTCATCTCTTCTATTCCTACTTTATGGTTCCTGTTTATTAAACATTTTGTCCTGCTCTCCAGCTTACTGCATTTCAGCTACCATTTTCCAGATGCTACTATGATTTTTTTTACACTTTTTTTTTTTTTTGCCTCCAGAGTTATTGCAAGGGCTCAGTGCCTACACTATGAATCCACTGCTCCTGGAGGCTATTTTTCCTCCTTTTGTTGCCCTTGTTATTTTATCATTTTTGTGGTTATTACTATTGTTGTTATGGATGTTGTTAGGACAGAGAGAAATGGATACAGGATAGGAAGACAGAGGGGGGAGAGAAAGATAGACACCTGCAAACCTGCTTCACCACTTGTAAAGTGACCCCTCTGCAGGTGGGGAGCAGGGGGTTTAAACTGGGATCCTTATGCAGGTCCTTGAGCTTTGTGCCATGTGCGCTTAACCTGCTACACTTCCGCCCAATCCCCCTGCTACTATGATTTTATCTTGACTTTCCTGGGAAGATGATCTAACCAATGCTTCTTAGAACCTTATGCTATCAGAGCCCTAACTCTCTAGGGAAAAATAGGAACACAGACTGGGGATATGAATTCACCTGTCAACAGCCACGTTCAGTGCAGAAGAAATTAGATAAGTCAGAACTCCCACTTTTTGCATCTCCCCAAAAATTTTGATCTGTACTCCCAGAAGGATAAACAATAAGGAAGTTTCCAATGGAGGGGAAATTCTGTGGAGACACAGAATTCTGGTGGTGAAAATTATATGGAATTACATTCCTATTAGCTTACATTATCATAAATTAATACTAAACCATTAATAACATATTTTAAAAATAGACTTAACAACACATACAGACCTAACACCAAGAACTCAGATATCATTTCATTAAAGAGTTGCGAAATACACAGAGAACAGAGATATAGGCTGTTAGGAATGACTTTTTTTTTTAGGGATTGCATGAGAAGACTAGTAAGGAGAATAAAAACAGTTAAGAGAAGAATATCAGGGCTAAAAGATAAAACCACTATTTTTTTTTCAAGATAAAAGGATTATGAAAAATGAAACAAAGTGCTGGATGGTGTTGCAACTGGTTGAGCACACATGTTACAATGTGCAAGGACCTAGATTTGAGCTCTCCAGTCCCCATCTTCAGGGGGAAGCTTCACAAATAATGAAGCAGGGCTGAAGGTGTTTCTCTCTTCCCTCTTTATCTTCCCCTACCCTCTATATTTCTGTCTGTCTCTACCCAATAAATACAGATAATAATTTTTAAATGAAGCAATTATTTTTAAAATAGCATCTTCCATCAAAGAAATGCATGTCAGAGTTATTGGGGCATCTGGGAACAAAAAGAGAGAGAGAGAGAGGAATAGAGAATATATTCAAAGAAATCATATCAGAAAACTTTTCACACCTGGACAACATTCAAAACATAGACATACAATAAACTGAATGAATATCCAAGTTACTGAATTCAAAATGGCTTACACCAAGACACATTATAGTAAAACTATGCAAAAGCAAGTTCAGGGAAAACTACTGCAGGCTGCTAGGGAAATAAAATATGACATACAGAGTGAATCATCAGGCTTTCATTAGATTTCTCATCAAAAATTCTAGAAGTAAGAAGGGAGTGGAACGACAGAGTCAAAGAATTAAAAGATAATAATTACCAGCCATGAATATTCTATCCTGTCAAATTATCTTTCAAGTATGGGGGAAAAGTAAACATCTTTTCAACCATACAGAAACACAAGAATTACTGAAAGGAGTCCCATATGAAAAGAAGCAAAGGAATACCAACTATAAATGAGGATCAGTAGTAGAACCAAGAACACAAACAACAACAAAAGAAAACAAAATTCTTATAAATCTTCTTATATAACTATAGCAGTTGTTGATACATGTGCACTATTTTCCAGTTCTGTGTGACAGGTGTCCACAAAACACTCTCAAACCCAATTTAGGATTCCATGCTCCCTCCCCAAAAATGCTTCTCTTCTACTCCTTCCCTAGAGTCCTTTGCTTTGGTGCAGTACTCCACCACCAGTTCAACTTTTACTATTTTCTTTTTCTGTCCCTGTCTTTCATGGTCCACCTATGAGTGAAGTCATCTGGTATTCATCCCTTTCCTCTTGAGTCATCCCACCTAATACTATTCCAGACTGCTCTCCACAGAGGTTGGACTAATTTACATTCCCACCAGCAGTGTAGGAGGGTTCCTTTGTTCCACAACCTCTCTAGCATTTGTTAATACACAATACTCACCTACCTCTTACTACTACAGGTCCCTCAATCACTCCAAAGCTAACGTTGTCAGACAAAGTATAGACTACAAAAGCTGAATAAGGGAAAGAGATTAGCATACTTTAATGATGACTCTTTAGTCACTACCAGGCCACCCCATCACCTGAGGCCCTAGTCAGTGAGTCATGGGATTTCCACACACATACATGATGAGCCTAGACCTCTAACAGATCCCTCTCACCACTATCACTAGACATTTCCATCTGGAACAGAATAATGGACCCCCTTGTGGCCCCTAAATGACTGTTCTATCAGTGTTTATCAACAACGGTAGGGAATGTTCAATTCTCTGAAGGGAGCTTGAACAATATACTCTATCTACTACCGAGGACGATAGGTCCTGAAATTAATGCAGCCTGGTATGTACCTAGGCATCACCACAGAATGTAGGCTCCTGCATGCAATATGAGCCCCAGATCAAATTGATGGGGTTTACAGTTAACAATATTTATATACTTTCTCCATATTTGGGAGCTACTCTCTTCCCTGATGCAGCTTTCTAGTCCTTTTTCCAACTATGGCACTATCTCTCCAGACAATAACCTGGGTTCACCAGGTTATTGTCTTCTATTGCATAGAAGATGTCAGGTGCAGGCAAAAGTCTAGTAAAGTCATGGGCCCTTTGGAATATACCTAAAATAGACCTACAAGCTTTTTTCCAAAACGGAGACCACAAATCTTCATCTACAATATTCTTGCCTTTAGGTTCATGATTAATCAACATTTTTTTCTGCTTTATATCTTAACTTTTTTTTCAGCTACCAGGTTCCAGATGCTTCCATGATGCCAACCGCCCTTCCCTGGACAGACGACTCCAACAATGTGTCCTGGAGCCCCACATCCCCAATGCCCTGCCCCACTAGGTAAAGAGAGAGACAAGCTGGGAGTATGGATTGACCTACCTATGCCCATATTCAGTGGGGAAGCAATTAAAGAAGCCAGACCTCCCACCTTCTGCACCCCATAATGATCCTGGGTACACATTCCTAGAAAGATAAAGAATACGAAAGCTATCAAGGGAACAGAGTAGATATGGAGTTCTGGTGGTGGGAATTGTGTGGAATTGTACCCCTCATACCCTACAGTCTTGCCAATATTTCCATTTTATAAAAAAAATAAAAACCCCGGAATTTTGGTTACATAATAATTTACACAATTTTTAAGTGGTGATGACCTATGGGTGATTTTTTAGATTGTATAATTTTTATTCTCTCTTCTTCAAAAACAATAGCAATGAAGGTCCATTTTGTTCATTACTACAAAGTAATATTAAAATGTGCATACCAAGCTCAAATTTATCATTATGTACAATGGAGTCTGTATAACTAGAGACACTAGAGTTTAATTTGTAAATAAAGCTCTTGGTCAGCATCCTCAGTCTGATCACCTAACAGCTCATTCCCATTGGGCAATTTTGCACTCTCCTAGGTAATATATTTCATCCAGTGACTTTAAAACTAAAGTGTGATGCTCTTGGGATATTTTAAATGACAAAGAATAGGCTTTCCACTGTCTACTTAATCCAAATCCCAAGATCCTTTTAAAACTGAGTTCATTACTTTGAGAGCCACTCCATATAATTGAAGTTGCATGCTCATTCATTTTTCAAACTTCTAGGTATGCCAATCAGTGACAGGGGGAAATGCACAAAGCTCTGACCTAAGGGAGTATAGTATCCTACAGCTCAAAACAGTGGGATGACTCTTTCCTAACAATGAGAGACTAATAGATGCTTAAGTTGGCATAGCTTTGGTCAAATGCTTTTGGAGGGGTGCAGTAGACCAGCTCATGTGGTGACTGTAATGGGAACTAAGAGACACATTATTGACTTTTTTCTTCTCAAAGATATTCCTCTGGGATCAATTTTATTGTGTTTATTCATATATTGTCTTATATAAAATAGTCTGGGCCAAGTTTAAATAGGTTTGCTGCTTAACCTTCAAGTAAAAATAAGCATTAAAGTAATCAGAACTCCCATTTCTTCTGCCTCAAATCATTTCAGTAATCCAAGATTCACAGAAAGCACATAGAACCCTTTCTTATGGGCCAGGCAGTGGTGCACCTGGTTTTAAGCACACACATTACAGTGCACAAGGACCCAGGTTCAAGTCTCTGGTCCCCACCTGCAGAGGGAAAGCTTCACAAGTGGTAAAGCAGGGCAGCAGGTGCCTCTCTGTCTCTCTCCCTCTTTATGTCCTCCCCTTTCAATTTGTTTCTAACCAATAATGAATAAAATAAAAAATAACCCTTTTTATAGTGATCAGTGGACAGGAATCAAAGAAGTTAGGTTTCAGAAATGTTATTCCACAGTTATCATAAGATCAAAGGTATAGGAAAGTTTAGTTAATTCATGATAATCCCACTAAATCTCCAGTATATTTAGTGTATGGGGGTGATTATTCAAGTTAGTCTTAGTGTCATCATAAGAATCCGTGGACATTCCAAGCTTTGGGTCCATGATTGCTCAACAATTTGTTTGGCTTTGTACGTTAACTCTCTTTTCAGTCACCAGGTTCCAGATGTCATCAGGATGCCAGCCAGGCTTCCCTAGACTGAAGACCCCACCAATGTGTCCTGGAGCTCCACTTCCCCAGAGACCCACCCTACTAGGGAAAGAGAGAGGCAGACTGGGAGTATGTACCAACCAGTCAATGCCCATGTTCAGCGGGGAAGCAATTACAGAAGCCAGACCTTCCACCTTCTGCAACCCACAATGACCCTGGGTCCATGCTCCCAGAGGGATAGAGAATGGGAAAGCTATCAGGGGAGGGGGTGGGATATGGAGATTGGGTGGTGGGAATTGTGTGGAGTTGTATCCTTCCTACCCTATGGTTTTGTTAATTTATCCTTTCTTAAATAAAAAAAAAAGAATCAGTGGACATTGTGTTTATATTATAAATGCCTCTAGTTGACAGGATGTTATACCAGAAAAATAGTTCTATCATGGACTTGCCACTTGGATTCAGGGACTATGGTTTGCCTACCAAAATGAGTTTTTCCAACTATGGCCCAGGTCTATTCTGCTATTATGTAAGCTAGGGAATTTAAGATTAGGATACTGAATCTTGCAGTATTTCTTTTGTGGAGCTTCTCTGAATCAGGTTACCAGTTTATTTCTCTCTCTCCTTCTAAAAAAGTTCTATCTTCTGTTATCACCCGTTCATTTAGGGGGGCTGTATGAACTTACTCTACTAATGATTAGTATAATAGGTGAAAAAATTTTAAACTGACTTGAAAGCACATCCATATGCTAAAGACTAACAAAAATTCATGTTGATTAATGAACTAAATATAAAATACAGATAGTCACAACAGTCATGTATGTGATACCTATTAGCTGAGTGTTTAGTAAGTGGCACAATTCCATGAGTTACTGCTTAGAACAGATGAGGATAGTTTCTTTCTGAAGTACACAGTCTACTGGAAGGGGTATCAAGGATCATTTGGATATTTTTAACATCATTCACAAGCCATACAAAATTATCAACTTAACTGACACTTAATGGAGCTAAGAAAAAAAAAATCCAGTTGCCTATATAGTGTCCATCTAAATAATTCCCTATCCCTGCAGCAGACACACACAGAAATGAATAGGTGACTATGATTCTGGTTAAGTTCTGAAAGGGAAACTAAAAGCAGGACCTGACCAAATTGTAAGTAGGGCACCAAAGTAAAAGCCCTGTGGCGAGGGTTAGACATGCAGCTTCCTGGGCCAGTGGAAAGTGGGAGTGGGTGGGAGGCATGGGTCACTGACTTTTGGTGGTGGGAATGGTGTTTATGCACACTCCTAGTAAAATGTAGTCATATAAATCACTAGTTAATTAATATGAGAGGGGGAAAATTAATTGTATGCCTCGAAGTTTTTCAAAACACAAACTGAATCTTTTCAATATATAGGCTGTGTAATTGATCTGCAGACTCTCTCAAAAGCCTAGACCAAGTAGATCAGAAGCAACCAATAGCATAGCTATATACAAGATACTGGGTACTGTACAGCAAACCCTAACAAAAGGACTTTTCAAAGTGAACCCAATTACCAATTAATGTGATGATAACATTAACTATTGATTGCCTTTTTGAACCCTAAGACAGCAGGAACCTCACATCTCCACTATAGAGCCTCTACTTCCCCCAGTCCTGGAACCACTGGACAGGGCCCACTTTCCCGTATGCCTCTCCCAATCCATATCAAATAATATTTCATCTGCCGATCACAACCTAACCAACACAACGATTGCCACCTCAACATGCTTCACTTCAGACTGTGTCGAGAGACTTCACGTGTGGAATGATAACCCTTCAACTTCATTACTCGGGTGAGACCTTTCCTTCCATAGTATACTTTAATTTCATCTCAGGTGGTTCACTTTCTAACAAAGTCCCCAAACCTAGATATACACCAGTTTCTGTGAGAGAGAGCATATGTTCACACGTATCCGTAAACTACTGCAAAATATATACCTGAAAGCAGAAGTACACTAGAGTTTGCAGTGAGTACCCCCCTAACACTTCCTCTCCACTATTCCAAGCTTTGGGTCCATGATTGCTCAACAATTTGTTTGACTTCGTATGTTAACTCTCTTTTCAGTCACCAGGTTCCAGATGTCATCAGGATGCCGGCCAGGCTTCCCTGGATTGAAGACCCCACCAATGTGTCCTGGAGCTCTGCTTCCTCAGAGACCCATCCTACTAGCGAAAGAGAGAGGCAGGCTGGGAGTATGGACCGACCAGTCAATGTCCATGTTCAGCGGGGAAGCAATTACAGAAGCCAGACCTTCTACCTTCTGCAACCCACAATGACCCTGGGTCCATGCTCCCAGAGGCATAGAGAATGGGAAAGCTATCAGGGGAGGGGGTGGGATATGGAGATTGGGTGGTGGAAATTATGTGGAGTTGTACCCCTCCTACCCTATGGTTTTGTTAATTAATCATTTCTTAAATAAAAAAGAAAAAAATTAAAATAAAATCATTCATCTCTAAAAAAAAAAAGTTCTATGAACAGGGTTATGAGTGAATAAAAGGGAGAGTGGAAAGGAGATCAATTTATCGGGGCACTAAACCAGGTTCCTTTGAAATGTGACTTTTATTCTTGATCACCTTATTGACAAAATGCTAATTCACAAGACTTTTGTTACAGAGGTAGAGTTTAATATCTCCCCAGGATATGGGTCAGCACACCATACCAGCCACCAAATTGTCATCTTCCTCCACCATAGGGCACTGGGTACCTTTTTTCTATCCTCACTGCCCAAATCCTTACATATGCTTTTCTAGACCACAGTTTATCAAAGGGTTGTCCTTCATCCCTTGCTTTGTTTAAGTCACACCTATTAGTAAGATCATTCTGGCTCTTTTGACTTAGCACAATTCCCTCCAGGTCTATGCATGCTCCAGTGAAAGAGATTATATCTTTTGTTACATGGGAGTAATATGCCACTGTATATATATCACAACAGAAGTGACTTTTCAAAGGCCATGCAAATGAGAAAGATGAGCCAGAAGGAGAAAGGTGTGAGTGGAAATACATAGGGAGAGGGAATAGCTTGAGCAAAAGACTCTGAAGCATGAAAGGCAGTCTTCCCTAGTGTTTTATAAGAACAGGAAAAAGGCAAGAATACCTGGTAGAAGTGAGTAAGGAGAAAAAGAATGCAGGAGCAGGGACTGTAGATAGAGATGAACTAAAGTGGTCTTTAAATATTACTTTGTGCCTATAAACTTGGAAAAATAAAAAGAATTGGCAGTACACAATTATAATCAAGGTTATACTGAAAGTACTCAAATAATTATGAAATAGCATAATTAATTCATGAAAGCAACCTGTGAAATGTAGTACAAGCCAAAGGATGACTATAGCCTTTAATATCTCACCACCTGAATTTTAGTCTAAGGAAATAGATCAAGGGGAAAGCTACAGGCAGAAGGATGGTGACAGTTTGGAGGCACCCAACCAAATATTCAACAACGCAGGGATCATTTAGCAAAGTATGGTAATTAGATTCTATGGGACACTACGGAGCCATTTCAAATGCTAAAAACATCTCTGGAACCTCTGAACTATTTACTTTATGGTGTTGAGTGACAGGTGGGGAATATAAATGGTACATAGGGCATAATTACATAAGAATGGGGTCAGTGGTTGAAAGGAAAGGTTGAAAGGTACAAGTGAGTAAGGAGAGAAAGAATGCAGGAGCAGGAACTGTAGTTAGATATGAACTAAAGTAGTCTTGAAATATTACTTTGTGCCTATAAACCTGGAAAAATTAAAAGAATTGGAAGTACACAATTATAATCAAGGTGATACTGAATGTATTCACATAATTATGAAACAGCATAATTAATTCATGAAAGCAACCTGTGAAATGTAGTAGAAGCCATAGGATTACTACAGCCTTTACTACCTAACCACCTGAATTTCAGTCTAAGGAAATAGATCAAGGGGAAAGCTACAGACAGAAGGTTGGTGACAGTTTGGAGGCACCCAAATATTCAACAATGCAAGGATCATTTAACAAAATATGGTAATTAGACTCTATGGGACACTATGAAGCCATTTCAAGTGCTAAAAACATCTCTAGAACCTCTCAACTATTTACTTTATGGTGTTGAGTGACAGATGGGGATGATAAATGGTACATAGGGCATAATTACGTAAGAATGGGGTCAGTGGTTGAAAGGAAAAGTGCAACAGCAAGAGAAAGGAAATTGTATATGGGAGGTATTTTCCATTTCAAGAATTTGATTTGATATTCATTTTACTTTGTCTTCAAGTGATAAAGATGGCAAAGAAGGAAGACTATTATCCACCATGAGGATCCTGGTTTGAGCCTCTAGCTCCCCACCTGCAGGGGGTTGGCTTCACAAGCTATGAAGCAGGTCTGCAGGTGTCTATCTTTCTCTCCCCCTCTCTGTCTTCCCCTCCTCTCAATTTCTCTCTGTCCTATCCAACAACGATAACAACAATAATAACTACAGCAATAAAAAACGTCAAAGACAACAAAAGGGGGTATATATATATATATATGGACTTATACTCACTGCTCTCTGTAACATGTCCTGTTCTTTCACTGTAGCAGGATCTCTGTATGCTAGAATGTTTCAGAATAGGCTTGGGCACCTCTTGTTCTGATAGTTTTGGCTGATGGTGCACATCAGTATCTTGAAATTGTAGGTTCTTCCTGACTATATTGAGAATGCAACCAGTGTTTACTTTTTACCTCTTGGTGTAGGCTTGCTCTGGGTCCACCTGTCTCCCTGGGCGTTGGGAGATGGAGGTCAAAAGCGGCCCCCAAGTGTCCTGGGGTAGCTCAGCGTGCCAAGTGCACAGAGAGACTGGACAGTCAGCTCTGGGAATAGCCTCAGAGGACAATTCGTTTATTGAATGAAAAAACAGGTAGATATAGGCCATAACTTGAGGGGAAGGTTTGGGGTATCCATTAACCCAAACATAGAGCAAGACAATGTATACATACATTTTGACCAACAGACTGTTTGCTCATAAGCCTTACAATGTAGATTTTTCCAGAGGTAAATTGCAGGCACTTTAGGGCAGCAGGAGAGAGGAAAAGCTGGGCAATGTTTGCTGTGGTTTTAAAGTTAACACAGTAATCCATGGATTTTAATTAAAGGAGCAAAGGGGGGGGAGGTGGCATGTGTAGAAAGGCTTCCATGTCCGGGGTGGGGGGGTCCAGCTGTCATAAATTCCAGAGACCGGGGGAACCAGCCTCAACCTGAAGGGAGAGTTGGGGGTCAACCCACTCAGATCTCATGGAAACAATGACCTAGACTTTTCAGGACTGTGGGCCCATTTTCCAACACCTTGGGTACACTACAGTGAAGGTCTTTGGGTTTACTAGATGTGGAAAATAAAAAGAATCTCTAGGGAGTTTATTGTTAAACACTTTGATTTACTAAGTTGTGGGTATCATGCCAAGCACTCTATTACCAAGAGGCTAGGAGCAGAGGATAGTCTCAGACACTGTGGGCTTGAACTTCAGCTACTGTTAGTCTTCATGAGTTAGAATAAACTTACTCATCCTCAGGCCTTGGTTGTAATGGTGATGTTGGAACACATTTTCCTCATAGTGTTATAAGCAGATTCAATGCACTGTGAGCCATTATTAATACAAGTGACTCTTATTTCTGCCCAGTTAGATCACCTATGCTTCCCAATTTAATAAATGGGGCTGATGGTGAACCCTCATTGGCCTGCTCCCTGCACCATCTGAACACAGTCTAAAGCCTGTACATGAGAGTACAAAAGTGCAGATAGACTTGGTATATTTACATCACTGGGGCTCAGTAAACATTGACCTGTTTCTGTACCTTCAGGACTGTCAGTAATTCACTATTTATAATAAAAAATAATCTCTCATGTCCATACAAAACTCAATCTTTTTCAAATAACTTTTGGATTCACATTTGACTCTGGAGAAAGACTATACAACTCTTATATAAATTTTACACAGCATGAAAAAGTAGATGATATTTATAGTGATGCATAATCTCATTAGATATAATATGAATACCTTTTGTTTTGGTGGAACCAGGGCCTCACATATGCATGACTTCACAGCTTTCAGCTACTTTTTCATTCAGACAGACAGGCAGAGAGAAACCAAAACACTGAAGCTGCCTCTGTTGCCTTAGTACTTCCTGTATGGTGTGACTGAAGCCTGGGTCACATGACTGGCAATACAGGTGCCCTACTTTATAAGCCCTCTCTCTCTGGCCCTTCTATATGTACATGTGTAAAGAGCATACTGATTTAACCGGTAGATGTCTATTTATGCACATGAATGTAGATAAAATATATATTCACATTCAAAGAAAGGCTTTGATCTCAGCATTAGCACCTCCCACCCACCCTAGTCCACTTCAGTCATTGTTAATACAAAAGCTACGCAAATAGCAATATGTACCTGAAACTGAAAATCAATCTAGGGAAATGAGCTGCGAGAGAGAGAGAGAGAGAGAGAGAGAGAGAGAGAGAGACTTTGCAGTGGTGCAGTGGTGATGTGCTATCTGGAAGGTAAAGGTAAAGGCCCTTCTCACTGAAAGGAATTTAAAGTCTGGGGACTGATTTCTACATGCTAGCTGGGTAGCATAGCGATGAATTTCCTTGTGTGTATCACATCAAAAATCAAGAGATGTTCTGCTGTTGTAGGAAACTGCCTGTGATAAGGGCTCACACTGTGTTCCCCTGGGGTTCTCCAGAAAATCTGGGGCAGGATTGGACCATGTATAGAATCTGGAATGGGGAGTTTTGGTCAATACCTTGTAGATTTACTTTGTAAATAGGCCCCATCTAACATATGGAAAAAACTGGAACGGCAGTTATATGTATGGTTTTGCAAGCTGATTTTTTTAACCTATTTTACCTTAAACACTGACCCATGCTATCTGATATTCTATGAAAACATGGTTTGTAACAGTAGCATAGATTTCTACTGTGTGCACTGACAAAAATTCTACCTATCTTCCTATTATTGGTACATTTAAGTGATTTCCAAAGTTTTACCCTTATAAATAATGTGATGATGACTTCTATGTATACATCTCTTTTTGAACAGTTCTGATCCTTTTATTAGAAAAAAAAATCAGCAAATTGTCCTCTAAGTATTCTTGCCAGTTAAGCCATCTAAAGAGATGCCTACAAGAGCCTGTTTTATTGCTCCTCAAAATTCTGGTTATCACCAATTAAAAATATCTGCATTTTGCTAGGACTGTAGGTTAAAGTACATTTATTTGATTATCTGAGGCACTAGACATTTTAAATATGCCTTTCATCATTCTTATTTTGCTTAGCTATTGCCTGTTATACCTTCTAGACTATTATCTTGTCAGTGTGATTATGTAGTATTGGCCTATTCTAGCTCCTTCCGTGTAAGAATATTACCTTCTTTTCCGCAATTTTGTCACATTTCCCCACATCCATTTGACTTATTTCATTTTGTCTTTTGTTAACATGGTACAGAAGATTTTTCTTCTCTTCCTCCCTGTTATCTTTTGACATAGTAAAATCTGTTAAGTCATGACTTGGTATACTTCTCTTCATATACAGAAAGCCTTTCAATAAAAAGAACATTATTTTCTTTATTATAGTTCTTGCTTTTTCTGCCTTTAATTTAAGTCTTCTACAATCTATTTAACACTCTGTGACATGAATTTTACATTTTTCTAAAGTATTAATTGCTTACAAACATAATATTTGTTAAGTAATCCTATTGTAAAATAAAAAAAGCTAATTTTACTACTTGCTGCTCTGTTTCTGGGTTTTAATTTTATAGCTATAAAGTATGTCAATATCTCATGATGCCAACCCTCCATCACCTCTATGTTTTCTAAATGTTCTTTTTTAAATATTTATTTATTTCCTTTTTGTTACCCTTGTTGTTTTTATTGTTGTTGTAGTTATTATTGTTGATATTATATATTCCTCCATGAGGATAATTTCTGGAACCATCCGTTCCACCCCCGTTCCATGGCTGCCAGTTCTTAGCAACATCGCCCCGCCAGATATTCGTCGGGATGCGGCATCATCTAAGTTAATTTCCCACGTCTACGCTTGACCGGACCTGCCAATATACGCGGATATCTTCGCCCACCCTGTCCAACGCTTGACGTCTCCTCACCCAATCTGGTCCCCTATGCCTACACTGAACTTCTCTGTTCCAGACTCTTGGAAACAGAGTTGGCAGTCAGCTGAGGTAAAGAACAAACACCTCATCACAGACCCCTGCAAGCGTCAACCCGGCTTTGACCTAGCACGTTATGATTGGGCCCTCCTCAATCGCTATCGAACAGGCCATGGCCAGTACGCTGCTATGTTCCATCGCTGGGGAGCCAGAGACGACCCCAACTGCCCCTGCGGCTACAGACAGACTATGACCCACATAGTCAACGACTGCCACCTCTCCAGATTCAAAGGAGGTCTCGAAACTTTACATCAGGCTCAACCTGATGCTGTTGACTGGCTACGGAAGAAGGGCAAACGCTAGAAGAAGAAGAATTGTTGATATTATCGTTGTTGGATAGGACAGAGAGAAATGGACAGAGGAGGGGAAGACAGAGTGGGGGAGAGAAAGATAGACACCTGCAGACCTGCTTCACCACCTGTGAAGCGACTCCCCTGCAGGTGGGGAGCCGGGGCTACTGTGCTTTGTGCTTTGTGCCACGTGAACTTATCCGCTGCACTATCGCCCGACTCCTCTAAATATTCTTAACTACTTTTTCTTGTATATCCTTTCGATCAATTTTGAAATCACTTTCTCAAGTTCCAAAAAGAATCCTACTAGGATTTTTATTGCAGTTGTATTAAAGTAATACATTAATTTGGGGAGAATTGATATCCTCACAATATTAAATTTGCTAATACAATACACATCTTTCCATTTATTCAAGTCTTGTTTTATCAACCTCAATAAAGTATTGTAGGTATGTGTGTCTTCATATCCATACCACACAATTCTTAGTTGACTCCTAAGTATTTACATTTTAATTGCATTTGAGAAGATAGCTTTTACTTTTTATATTGGTTACTACTGGCACACAACTATTGATTTTTGTTTATTTGCTATGCGTCAGACTACAGTACTACAACCTCTAAGTTGTCCTTGTAGTTTTTTTTTTTTTTGGCTTAGTTTATTCTCATAGGCTTTATGCTTTAAGAACATCTTCTTCTAGAAAGGAAAAATCATGGGGCCAGGTGGTGGTGCACCTGGTTGAACATACATGTTACAGTGCTCAAGAACCTGGGTTTGAGCCTCTGATCCCCACCTGCAAGGGGAAAACTTCGCAGGGCTGCCTGTGTGTGTGTGTGTGTGTGTGTGTGTGTGTGTGTGTGTGTGCGCGTGTGTGTGTCGCTCCCTATCACCTACTTCTTTCTCAGTTTCTGGCTGGTTGTATCCAATAAATAAATAAAGATAAAAAGAAAGGAAAAGTAAATACCCTTCCATTTCATGGTTTCTGAGAATTCTGATAGGTAATGAAGACTAATTTCTTTCAATTTAAAATTTATTTATTTATTTTAGCGGGTAGACAGAGAAATTGAGAGGGGGGAAGATACAGAGAAAAAGAAGAATACAGAGAGACTCCTACAGCCTTCTTTTACCATTTGTAAAGCTTTTCCCCTGCAGGAGGGGACCAGGGACTTTAACTTGGGTCTTTTGCACTGTAATGTAAGCACTTAAACAGGTGCACCATCACCTAACCACTCAATTTACTTTTTAAACTCTTTAGAGGATCAGATCATTTTTATCCTTGACCTAATGGTACAAGGCATTATATCAATAGTTTTAAAATAATCAACATCATTTATCAGTGCATTTCTTTAATAAACCCAACTTGGTCATAGTGCATTATGCTTTCATAACGGTGCTAATTTTGGAGTTCATAGAGAAAGCTTGAACTTTGGATCTACATAGTTAGATATTCAATTTCCACCACGACCTGTTAGGCAGTTCTGTGGTCTTGGGTAAGTAACTTGCCTTCCAGCAACTCAGCAGAGGAGAATTAAGTCCACCCCACTAAATTGTTGCAGAGATAATAATTAACACAGCAAAACAAGCTCAACCTATGGGCCTTGGACATAATAGGTGTTCCAAGCTGCATAGGAACTCTCTTCATCTCTAGTAACCAAAATATACCTTGAGCTCTGCCTTTCTGTGCTGCTTTGACATATAAACTCATCTCTAACTCTTTCTCTTCTGGCCCATGTGTCCTCCAGTATGTGTGCTCTCAGTTTTCCTGAATAAAGCTTAATATTCCTAGAAAAACGTGGTCTCTGGTACTTTCTTAAAAAAATGAGTGGACACAGGTCATAATAATGTTGCCTTAGTTATGTGCTTGAAACAGAACTCATCTTACTAAAGTGCCCCAACAAAATGATATTCTTTTATAAATGGAAGGAAAGAAACAGTACAGGCAGGCAAAGTAATTCACATGTAATTTATCAGATAGCAAGGGCCATCCTTAAATTAAAACTAGACTTCTTTGGGCTCTAAAATCTTGATTCTTCTAACTAAATCTGAATGAGTACACTTACTTCATTGAATCTGGCACTTTGAAATTGTCTTATTCATCCCCTCAGAGAAATGAGAAAGAAGTGGGCACATATCACTTCAAGCAGAAAACCATAAATATGTAAATAAAATATAATGTGCAATCAACCCTCAAGCAGAGGAAATGGGAAGAGAGCCTTTCAAATCAGCAGAGGATAATGTTCACAGCAAAGTCACTGTTCACTTGGAGAGTCTGAACTCTGAGAGACCACATGAAGTTAGTTCCTAAACCATGGGAATTTGACTGATGGGAGTAAGAAATTACTGGGTGTGGAAAATGGGGGATAGTAAATGATCATTTGATTTGCTGGATTTATTTGTGATTTCATAACTGTGGTGTAAAGAGAACGGCTCAGAGTCTAGTTCAATGAAGTTTGGGGGTGTGTGTTAATAGTAGATTTCTGGAGCATGAAAGACAAATTTAGGTTGATGGAAATCTGTTTTGGGGATGTCTCCAAATGACCTACATGTCTACTGAGTAGGAAACCAGAACCCACAGTGGGTGGTATTAGGAAACACTTCTTTTTTATGATACTCAATGGTAGCTGTAAGACATCAACAAGAAGGTGGACAGGTCATTAAACATGGTACTTGTAAAAGAACTGAAGGGATAATCTAGGCCAGTATTGCTACCAATCATTTCATCATCTCACCTACCTTCCCCAGTTGCTGATGTTGGTTCCCATTTAATAATGATGTTTTTCCTTTTTAAAACCATTTTGTTGGGATTAAAGTTGTACAGTAAATACAGTTGTTGGGCATTGTGTAAAATTTCTGTTTTCTACAAAACATCCTCACCCCAAATACTTCTGCTGTTGGTTCCTCTCCCTGTGGACTCTGGGTAGTTGGTGGTATCAGTCTACTGTGCTGACCCTATTATTTTGAACATATTCCCATCCTGAGTTTTATATGATAAAACTAGGTAGAGAAAAAATGGGAATAGATGGGAAATTCCTCAAGATAGTGGAGTCTATATATAGCAAACCTACAGCCAACATCATACTCAATGGAGAGAAGCTGAAAGCATTCCCCCTCAGATCAGGGACTAGACAGGGCTGCCCACTGTCACCATTACTCTTCAACATAGTATTGGAAGTTCTTGCCATAGCAATCAGGCAAGAGAAAGAAATCAAAGGGATACAGATTGGAAGGGAAGAAGTCAAGCTCTCACTATTTGCAGATGATATGATAGTATACATAGAAAGACCTAAAGAATCCAGTAGAAAATTACTGGAAGTTGTTAGGCAATATAGCAAGGTATCAGGCTACAAAATCAATGTACAAAAATCAGTGGCATTTCTTTATGCAAACACTAAATCTGAAGAAGAAGACATCCAGAAATCACTCCCATTTACTGTTTCAGCAAAATCAATCAAATACCTAGGAATAAAGTTGACCAAAGAAGTGAAAGACTTGTATGCTGAAAACTATGAGTCGCTACTCAAGGAGATAGAAACTGATACCAAGAAATGGAAAGATATCCCATGCTCATGGATTGGAAGAATAAATATCATCAAAATGAACATTCTCCCCAGAGCCATATACAAATTTAATGCAATACCCATCAAAGTTCCACCAAGCTTCTTTAAGAGAATAGAACAAACACTACAATCATTTATCTGGAACCTGAAAACACCTAGAATTGCCAAAACCATCCTAAGGAAAAGAAACAGAAATGGAGGCATCACACTCCCAGACCTTAAACTATATTATAAAGCCATCATCATCAAAACAGCATGGTACTGGAACAAAAATAGGCACACAGACCAGTGGAACAGAATTGAAAGCCCAGAAGTAAATCCCAACACCTATGGGCATCTAATCTTTGATAAGGGGGCCCAAAGGATTAAATGGAAGAAGGAGGCTCTCTTCAATAAATGGTGCTGGGAAAACTGGGTTGAAACATGCAGAAGAATGAAATTGAACCACTTTATCTCACCAGAAACAAAAATCAACTCCAAATGGATCAAAGACCTAGATGTCAGACCAGAAACAATCAAATACTTAGAGGAAAACATTGGTAAAACACTTTCCCATCTACACCTCAAGGACATCTTTGATGAATCAAACCCAATTGCAAGGAAGACCAAAGCAGAAACAAACCAATGGGACTACATCAAATTGAAAAGCTTCTGCACATCCAAAGAAACTATTAAACAAACAGAGAGACCCCTCACAGAATGGGAGGAGATCTTCACATGCCAGACATCAGACAAGAAACTAATCACCAAAATATATAAAGAGCTCAGCAAACTTAGCCGCAAAAAAGCAAATGACCCCATCCAAAAATGGGCAGAGGAAATGAACAAAACATTCACCACAGAGGAGATCCAAAAGGCTAACAAACATATGAAAAACTGCTCTAGGTCACTGATTGTCAGAGAAATGCAAATTAAGACAACACTAAGATACCACCTCACTCCTGTAAGAATGGCATACATCAAAAAGGACAGCAGCAACAAATGCTGGAGAGGATGTGGGGACAGAGGAACCCTTTTACATTGCTGGCGGGAATGTAAATTGGTACAGCCTCTGTGGAGAGCAGTCTGGAAAACTCTCAGAAGGCTAGGCATGGACCTTCCATATGACCCAATAATTCCTCTCCTGGGGTTATACCCCAAGGACTCCATAACACCCAACCAAAAAGAGGTGTGTACTCCTATGTTCATAGCAGCACAATTCATAATAGCTAAAACCTGGAAGCAACCCAGGTGCCCAACAACAGATGAATGGCTGAGAAAGCTGTGGTATATATACACAATGGAATACTATGCAGCTATCAAGAACAATGAACCCACCTTCTCTGACCCATCTTGGACAGAGCTAGAAGGAATTATGTTAAGTGAACTAAGTCAGAAAGTTAAAGATGAGTATGGGATGATCCCACTCATCAACAGAAGCTGACTTAGAAGATCTGAAAGGGAAACTAAAAGCAGGACCTGATCAAATTGTAAGTAGGGCACCAAAGTAAAAACCCAGTGGTGAGGGGTAGACATGTAGCTTCCTGGGCCAGTGGGGGGTGGGAGTGGGCGGGAGGGATGGGTCACAGTCCTTTGGTGATGGCAATGGTGTTTATGTACACTCCTAGCAAAATGTAGACATATAAATCAGTAGTTAATTAATATGAGAGGGGGAAATCAATTGTATGTCTCAAAGGTTCTCAAAAGACAAACTGAATCTTTTTAATAGATAGGCTACGTATTTGATATGCGGACTCTCTCAAAAGCCTAGACCAAGTAGATTAGAAGCTTCCAATAGCACAGATATATACAAGATACTGGGTACTGTACAGCAAACCATAACAAAGGGACTTTTCAAAGTTAACCCAATTAACAAATAATGTGATGATAATATTAACTATTGATTGTCTTTTTGAACCCTAAGACAGCAGGAACCTCACATCTTCACTATAGAGCCCCTACTTCCCCCAGTCCTGGCACCCTTGGATAGGGCTCACTTTCCCGTATGCATCTCCCAATCCATACCAAATAATATTGCATCCGCCGATCACAACCTAACCAAAGCAACGATTGCCATCTCAACATGCTTCACCTCAGAGTGTATCCAGAGACTTCACGTGTGGAATGACAACCCTTCAGCTTCATTACTCGGGTGAGACCTTTCCTTTTATAGTACACTCTAATTTCATCTCAGGTAGTTCACTTTCTAACAAAGTCCCATAACCTAGACATACACCAGTTTCTGTGATAGAGAGTGTATGTGCACACGTATCCATAAACTACTGCAAAATATATACCTGAAAGCAGGATTACACTAGAGTTTGCAGTGAGTACCTCCCTAACACTTCCTCTCCACTATTCCAAACTTGGGATCCATGATTGCTCAACAAATTGCTTGGCTTTGTATGTTAACTCTCTTTTCAATCACCAGGTTCCAGATGCCACCAGGATGCTGGCTAGGCTTCCCTGGATTGAAGACCCCACCAATGTGTCCTGGAGCTCAGCTTCCCCAGAGACACACCTTACTAGGGAAAGAGAGAGGCAGACTGGGAGTATGGACCGACCAGTCAACGCCCATGTTCAGCGGGGAAGCAATTACAGAAGCCAGACCCTCTACCTTCTGCAACCCTCAACGACCCTGGGTCCATGCTCCCAGAGGGCTAGAGAATGGGAAGGCTATCATGGGAGAGGGTGGGTTATGGGGATTGGGTGGTGGGAATTGTGTGGAGTTGTACCCCTCCTACCTTATGCTTTTGTTCACTAATCCTTTCTTAAATAAAAAATTAAATAAAAAAAAAACTAGGTAGAGAAAAATAGTAACCACTCAGAATTCTCAGCAGTGAAATGATCTACACAGAAGAGCATGTTTGCCCCATCAGAGGTAGCAGTTTTCAAGATGGAGTAGAGTGGGTTCCTGACAGTTCTCTTAAGATCTAGCTACTATTGCTTAATGCCTGCCATTAAAGATGTATCAGAGGAAACTACCCACTGTTCTATACAAGAAAACCTCTTAGAATACAAACTGCAATGTGATAAACATGTTCAGAAATGAGAATTCCCTTGAGAGGATAAAGCATATGTCTATGGTCCACCTTCCACATGCCAGTCAGTTCAGAGAAACGGACTTACTTAAGATTTCCTATTTTGTTATCATGGTTCATAATAACACCATCCAAAAAAAAAAAACAGTAGCAATAATAAGTGGGTTGTTTCTTTGTATGATCTAAAGAGCATTTTAAAATTTTCAAAGCATTTTGAAGTACATAATCACATGTACTCCCCTGATGTATTATTTCAGAAAAGATAGTAGTAAATTATTAAACTGAGATAAAAAGAACAAAGTGTTAAAGAAGTAAATATATTAATAAATACATAAATTATGTCAAGAGAACCACATGAAAGAAAAATAAATTGTTTTCATTGTTACAAAGTAGTGTCTTTCTAAAATCCAGGTGCAGGAAGGCAGTTCTCATGGAAGAGACGTTGTACTAGGCTGGTCTTTTTTGAGTCTACATTTGCACATGCCATCAACTTTCCTTTACTTCAAACAGAAGATATCAAACCAGAACATGCTTCTTTGCCTTTAAAAACCCTTACACATATTCTCACTTAGAAAAATGGTTCTACTACTCATCTGACAGTCTACCTAAACCTAAAAGCTGCCAGTGCTATATTTGGTTCTTTTGACACCACACCATATTTCCAGATTCCTTGATCATATATTCTATCCAGACTCTGGTTTAATTGGCTAAGAGTCTTGCTCTGAACTCCAGATTGTTGACCTGGGTTTCTACCCGGTAGCTAAACTCCAAGCAATCTCTTCCCTTAAGGTTTACTCCCTGCTTCCACTTCCCCAAGTATCTGCTTTCTCATTAGCCTGTCAGTTATGGAAGAATAAAAATACATGTCCACCTGACATTGCTAAATTGGTTTCAAAATATCTTCTAGAGCTACAACCAAGCTTCAGTTAAGCCTCTGCCTACTACCAAAATGACCGTACTAGATCAAAGTCTGCCATCACTACCTAACACAGCACTGTGAAAATGGAAGGGACTCAACAGATGTTTGGTAAAAAATGGTAAGAACTGAAGTGTGTATCCTTTCAGTAAGGTTCCATTTTTAGTAGTCTCTCTACCATCCAACCCTACCCTCAAGAGGACACCTAAAAGAGGGAAATCAATTAAGCCATGGGGTAGAAGAATTCCTTGGATCAAGATATTTAGCTCTAAGCAATACATTGATTTTTACCCTTGTTCTGGGTAATCTTAGTTTTGAATTTTTCCCCATTTATTGCTTAAAATTAACTCAAGCATCAAGCAATAAAATGGGCATACCACCAACATGGTTTGCAAAGTGTATCATGGCACATCAGTGGTTCCTTTCGTGAGTGTTTCCTCAAGGATGTCAAACTTTGATGCCTGAGTTGCACAGCAGATGTCATCGGCATAGATGAACTTCCTTGAAGAAGTTTCTGGGAGGTCATTGATGTAAATATTAAATAGCGTAGGAGCCAGAACAGAGCCCTGGGGGAGGCCACTTGAGACAAGTCTCCATCTGCTAGACTTGTCACCCAGATGCACCCGGAATCTTCTGTTTTGGAGAAGAAACGATATAGTGTTGGCCACCCATGGAGGCAGGCATCTTGAGATCTTGACTAGGAGACCACGGTGCCAGACCGTGTCATAGGCTGCTGTGAGATCAACAAAGACAGCACCTGTCGTTAAATTCTTCTGGAACCCATTTTCAATGTAAGTTGAGAGGGCCAGGGCTTGTTCGCAGGTAGATCTTCCTGGGTGGAAACCAGCTTGGGCGGGTGATAGGAATTTCTCTGCAAGATGAGAAATACGTGACAGAAGCAGCCTCTCGAGTTTGTAACACACGGAAAGGAGAGAAATTAGTCTATAGCTGGCGGCCAGTGTTGGGTCTTTCTTTGGTTTCAAAACCGCTATTATCTTTGCACGACGCCAAACTTTGGGCATAGACTCAGATTCCAAGATGTGGGACAGGAATGAAGCGATAGCTGATCTGATATCTGATCTGATATCTGATATCTGATATCTGATCTGATATCTGATTTCTGTAAAAAATGGCGATTAATCCCTAGCACTGCAAAAACGGTATCATCTGTTTTCCATCTACACCATGCCTCGGCCCCGCGTGAGCTTAATGTGCAGCTTGGCGATACGAGAATCCAGCATGAAGCCCAGCCAGTCTATCTTGGCGTTACTCTCGATCGCACTCTGTCATTTCACAAACATCTCATAAAAACTGCAGCAAAGGTGGGCGCGAGGAATAACATCATTGCAAGACTGGCCAGCTCCTCATGGGGCGCGAGCGCTTCCACACTACAATCATCATCTCTGGCATTATGTTATTCCACTGCAGAATACTGTGCCCCAGTATGGTTCCGTAGCCCCCATGTCCACTTGGTCGCTTCCAAATTATATTCCTCCATGAGGATAAATTCTGGAACCATCCGTTCCACCCCTGTTCCATGGCTGCCAGTTCTTAGCAACATCGCCCCGCCAGATATTCGTCGGGATGCGGCATCATCTAAGTTCATTTCCCACGTCTACGCTCGACCGGACCTGCCAATATACGCGGATATCTTCGCCCACCCTGTCCAACGCTTGACGTCTCCTCACCCAATCTGGTCCCCTACGCCTACACTGAACTTCTCTGTTCCAGACTCTTGGAAACAGAGCTGGAAGTCAGCTGAGGTAAAGAACAAACACCTCATCACAGACCCCTGCAAGCGTCAACCCGGCTTTGGCCTAGCACGTTATGACTGGGCCCTCCTCAATCGCTGTGTAAAATTACACAGTTGGGGCAACAGTCTGAAATAAAGTCTACAATTTTATTGAGATGATCATCTTGCAATTGAATTTAAAAATGTATTAATTGATAATCAACAAATCAGTCCACAAGGACTTTTAAAGTCCTTTGAATATCATTTATAAAGATTAAAAAGCCTGGGAACCCTTAGATTCAGAATGTGGAGAGAGAAAAGACTCATTGGCAGGATCAAATCAATTATTTTTATGGATGGATATTGAATTGCAAAGCTGAGATAAGGCAGCACCTGCTTTTATCATGTTCTTTACAAGTAGTAAGTTTTATAATTAGGTTATAATGAGAAATTTTACCAAAAGTCTGTTTTTGAAAGTAATCAAAAAAATGCCATCTCCATTCATCACAGTGGTTGTATAACATTCAAATGAATATTCCAAAGTAATGGAAGTAGTTACTAACTTTTGGCTACACGTGGCCAAAATACGGCACTGAGATATTGAAAAATGGTTACAATCAATTTATAATCAAGCATACTATTGACAATCTTTTTCCATGATGGATATATTAGAGAATAATTTCAGTATGGCACCAAATTGACCTATGCCTTGTGATTGTATACATGTAAACACCAGTGAAGTAGAAACTACATCCAGCTGAACTGAGCCAGGTAGGAATGCACAAAACACACCCACTTCAAACATGCACCTGCTCCCTCAGTTCACCCTATGTTATGAGCTGCATTGATCCAGCCTTGGTTATATATTCCCTCTACTTTCTGACAGTCCTCTTTCACCATTTTACAATAGCTCAGAAGCTACAACCTTACTGATACCCACTTCCAAATGCAAACTTTAAGTCTGTTCTAGGGAACACACCATTTACGTGACAATAGTTACTCACATTGTAAACAATATACAAAACAATGCCACCTTTTTAATCTGTTTCCTCTCTTTTTAAATGAGTCACTAATGTTTAAGTGTTCTACTCTCATTTCTCTGTATAAGCCAGTTTCTTTAAATTATATAGTTTTTCATCTTGGAGCGATTTTTAGGGATATATATATATATATATATATGTATCCTGCTATAACAGAAGTGAATACATTTTATTTTGCTTTTGGCCCACAGTACTGATTTACTCAAATGGTTGTTGGGCTAATTGGCCCTTCTCTCTTCACTCAGAACTGCCAGTGGCTCCTTTGTCCTCTGAAGACCATGTGGCACATTCTCCCGTCAGCCTACAGCTCTACATACCACACTACTTCATGTACCACTATCTTTACTTTTATATTTTATTGATTTTAACTTTTATTAGTGATTTAGTAATAGCCTGCAAGATTCTAAGATTACAGGGGAGTAACTCTACTCTACACACACTGCCAAGGTCTTATACCTTCACCCCAACCAACAATAACCACCATACTTCACATAAAGTCTTAGACACAATTTGGCTACTTTTTTTGTCAGTTTGTGCGTTTCAATGCTCTGTATTACACAGATAAGTGAAACTATCTAGTAGTTGTCTTTCCCCTCCTTACTTCACTAAGCATAATCACCTCCAGTTTTACCCATTTTGTCCTAAATGACACAATATTCTATGGAGTGTATGCACCATAATATCTTTACCCCATCATCTTTTGATGAGCATTTAGATTGTCTCTATTTCTTGGCTATTGTAAATAATGCAGCTATGAATATACAAGTTTATGTATCACTTTGAACTAGAATTTTCATGTCCTTTGGATATATGCCTAGGAGAAGCATTACTGGATGATAGGGTATAGGTTATTTCCCTTTCTCTCCTTCCTTCCTTCCTCCCTTTTTTTTTTTTTTTTTTTTTTTTGCTTGAGGACTCTCTATACTGTTTTCCATATGGGCTTCATCAGTTTCCATTCTCAACAACAGTTGTACCTCTATTTTTATTCATTCATCATGTTTTGACCAATGACCAAGAAATTTAGAGTGAGAAAACTTGAGTGTTAAGTCTTGACTATTTCATTGCCAATTAAATTGCTTTGCAAAAAACAGCTCTGACTTTCCACATCCATTCCTTCAATTATAGATGATATAAAAGTACTTGAATTGAATGCTTATCCAGAAGTCTGATGGAGATAATCTTAAGGTCATGCTTTGCAAAAAATAAGTTACTGACTTATTTTAATTTTTTTTATTTGCACTCAGAGACAGAGCATCTTAGAGATGCAGTCAGAGACAATCCCAAACCTTACGTCCTATGAGATACACCACAGAAACTCAGATCCCTCAAAGATCTAGCTGGTTCCAAAGAACACTCCTAGATGCAACACCGGCCAGCACACTTATAAACAGCATCCATGGACCTCAGAGAAACAGCTGAAACTAGAAGCCTCTAAGGAACACTAAACCAAGAGCCCATAGGGAAAAATAATTCATAGGACCTTTGGAAAAAGAATACAAACCTGGATTGTTAGACAAACATCAGAAGTACCAAATGGATACAGAGCTCTTATGCACCAAAGCAATTGCAAAATTCAATGATAGGCATTTTCAGAGCCAGGAGGCATTCAAAAATCAGTTGGCACCATCAGCCTCTGAAGATACAACTACAACAAGGAGTTCTCAGGGGATTTATCCAAATTCAGAGCTCTTTAGCATCACAGACTTAATACGTGGGTCATCAGGGACATTGTTAGGCTCGAAAACATCTGACATACACAACAGAAGCCAGAAACACTCAGAGATATCATCCAAATAAGGAGCTTCATGGAGAACAGTTGAAACCAGAAGTCCTTGGAGATACAACCAGAGTTGGAAGCCTTCAGAGATACCATCAGCACTAGACCACTCAGATATCCAAATGGCACCAGGCACCTTTGGGAAAATAGGACCAGTGTTCCACAGCAAACACTGTCAGGAACACAAATCTCCTCATGACACAGCTTGAATTAGACCATTCTCAGAATCACAGATGGAACCAGTAGGTTCTCAATAGATGCAGAAATGTCCTACAAGCCAAGAACAAAGGTACTTGACTGTCTCCACAACAGGACCACATTCATATCAGAGCTGAGAGGCAAGACCACAGAAAGTCAAGAAGGGGATCATTCCCAGCAAAAACCCAGTCTCTCAAAAAGAGTCAGGAAGGAGACTCTTACCTGCACATTTGGTTCTGGTGGTGAGGGGAGGTCCTGGGGGTCCTGTGCCCCCCTCTCCTGGCCGTGTAAGTAGGACTCGAATCTCATACTCCACATCAGGGTCCAGATGCCATAACTTATAGTTGGGGGAGTCAACGATATGGGTCTCAGCCCAGGTGCCCGTGGTGGTACGGTATTCCACCTCCTTGAGGATGATGGGGCCATCCCCAATGATGGAGTTAGCATTAGGCTTGATCCACAGATATGTGGCTCCCACAGCCAAAAGTTCTGGAGGGGCAATGGGCGTAGGAGGCTCTGAAAGACAGGCAATGAGCAGAAAACATCAGACCACGAAGTTTATAAAGCAGAATCAAGGAATATGAGGGCAAAGGTCATGGACATAAAGTGCTCAATCTTCCCTTTTTATAGTATGAGAGAGAGAAAGAGGGAAAAGAAGAGGGAGGGAGAGAGGGTTGAAGGAGAGGGAGAGAGGAAGAAAGAGGGAGGTCTATAAATGTGGGGATATGGCAGGTCTAGCAGGGCTGACACCTCAATCATCTCTCTGAGACTGGTAGGAGTTCACCCAAAAAAGCCTCCCTGGCCCTCCTCCCTCTGCTCAGATGGTCTTGTTGCCAGCATTTTGCACCTGGCATGAACACTCAAGTTTTTTTTTTTTTATTTTTTGTTTTATTTAAACCTTCTTTATAGATACCCTCCTCATCTACTTCCTATTTCTCTTTCCTCAATCACTCTAAGTCAAACCTTTTCCACTAAGTAAGGACTACAAAAGCTTGATTAGGGCAAGAGACCAGCACACTCTAATAATGGCCCTTTTGGTCACTACCAGGCCACCCCATAATCCGGGATTGGTCAGAGAATCCTGGGATTCCCACATAGATGATGGGCCTCGTTCTCTAACAGATCCCTCTCTCCACCACCACTGGTCATCTTCATCAGGAACAACATCATAAACCCTCTTGAGGGCCTCTACAGGACCTCGTTCTCAATGTAGAACAGTGGTAGATACTGCCCCATTCTCCAAAGGGAGTATGAGTCAGCATACTCTGCCACTCAGAGAAGACTGGTCCTAAAATGAGTGCAGCCTAGAATGTTTCTAGCTATGATCATGGAGTGCTAGCTCAGGGATGCAGAGGTTGCACAGACTCCCGTGTTAAGTATGAATAGACATGGGCCCTAAGTAAGATCAATGGGGCTTATTACTTATTTTTAATAAATCTTTTTTGTTATTGTCTTTATTTATTTATTGAATAGAGACAACCAGAAATCAAGAGGGAAGGGGGTGATAGAAAGAGAGACAGAGAGACACCCAAAGCCCTGCTTCACCACTTGAAAAGCTTCCCCCCAGCAGGTGGGGACTGGGGGCTCAAATCTGGGCCCTTGAGCATTATAGCATGTGCACTCAACCAGGTGTGCCACCACCCAGCCCCTCAATGGGGCTTATAGTTAACAATATTTATATATCTTCCCCATATTTGGGAGCTACTCACTGCCTTGATCCAACTCTATTGTCCTGTTTCCAACTGTGACATCATCTTCCCCAGACAATACTTTCTGCCCACCTGCATGTTAGTGGTAGGAATCAGGCAAAAATTGGTAATGTTATAGCCCCTTGGAATATGCCTAAATTACACTTACTAGCTTGTCCCAACATGAAGACCCCAAATCACATCTGCTCTATTCTTACGTTTAGGTTCCTGATTATTAAACCATTTGTTCTGCTTTGTATCTTAATGCTTTTCAGCCACCAAGTTGCAGGTTGCAGATGTTACCATGGAAACAACCTGCCTTCTCTGGGCAGATGACTTCACCAATGTGTCCTGGAGCCCCACTTCCTCAGAGCCCTACCACATTATGGAAAGATAGAAACAGGCAGGGAGTATAGATCGACCTGCCAATATCCATTTTCAGTGCAAAAGCAATTACATATACCAGACCTCTCACCTTCTGCACCTCATAAAGATTTTTGGTCCATACTCCCAGAGGGATAAAGAATAGAGAAGCTTCCAATGGAAATGATGAGATATGGTACTCTGGTGGTGAGAATTTTATGGAATTGTACCCCTCTTATCTCACAATCTTGTCAATCATAATTAAATTACTAATAAAATAAATAAACATCCTTTACATTCAACTTTAATTTACATATTTTGTATGCAAATATTAAATAACTGAGCCAGTATTTCTTTTCCTCTTAAGATTTATTTTTATTTTACCTATTTAGTTTTTTTTTTTTTCAGAGCACTGTTCAGCTCTGGCCTATGGTGGTGCTGGGGACTGGACCTTGGAGTTTTCAGGCACAGAGTCTCTTTGCAGACACACTATGTGATCTGTGAGACACTGAATCAGTTTTTTTAAATGTTTAACATCTGTCATACTTTCTTCATTTAGAGAAGGTAATAAAACAAAAAAACAATTGTTTGCAGAACACAACAGAGTCATCTGGTTTAATGCTCTATCTTCTCCCTCCTCCTCTTCCTTCTCCTCTACCTCCTAATCCTTCTCCTTTTTTTAATGCATTTCCAGGGGAGCAACACAGGACCTCTTGCATGTATGACAACACTTGCTGAGCAGCTTTCCTGGATCATTTTTTTCATTCTTTATTTGAGAGGAAGAGAGTAAATACAGAGGGAGAGGTAGCACAGAGAGAGAAGGGATGTCACAGCAGTGGTTCACCATCCAAGGAACTTCCATGCTCTGCTGCTATCAGTGGTGCCCCCAAGCATGGCCAGCACCTGATCCCAGGATCTCACACATGATAAGGCAAAAATTCTAACAGATAAATACTGGATATCTTCCAGTACTATACTATTCTGCTTCTTATCCCCAAATGAGAACTTTCATTGTATTTGTTTATTTGTTTATTGTTACTAGGGTTATGGCTGGGGTGTGGTGCCTGTGCAATGAATCCACTGCTCCTAGAAGCCATTTTTTTCCTCTCCCCCCACACTTTATTTGATAGGACAGAGAGGAATTGAGGCATCCCCCCTGCAGGTGGAGGGGGGGTGGCTCAAACTCAGGTTCTTGCACAGGTTATCTTGTATTTAGCCTGATATGCCATTGCCCAGCCCCCAAAACTTGTCTTTATTGAAGTCAAGATCAAAACCCAGGGAATTTTGAGGTTTATAAACCTTTATTTTATAGGAAAGCATAGATTTTTAAGTGGAAGTTATCCTCAATAGTGACATGAGCTTAATCAAGAAAAAAGGATGACAACACAGCAATAATTCAGCTCCTATAATGCTCGATTTCTTTTCACTGGGGGAATGCCTTTCACTATATACCCTGCATCTTCCATGTGCTGCTGCTTCTCTTCCACTGAGTTCTACTACTTCAGTACACTAAACCAGATTTCAACCAGCATTTATGATGACCTCTACTTAAGAACCCACAACCCGATGAGGAAGTGGCAGAGATAAACATTTGCTTTGTACTTCAGATTTGCCAAGAAATCTTATAAGCAGATCATTGTACTGATATAATTCTGGGGATGTTACCACCTTCATTTTGAAGGAGAATAAAAAAAAATTGAGGGGGCTGGTGGCAGCACACTGGGTTAAGTGCACACAGTACAAGGACCCACACAAGGATCCTCTTTCGAGCCCCTGGTTTCCCACCTGTGGGGGGGGGGTCACTTCACAAGTGGTGAAGCAGGTCTGCAGGTGCCTATCTTTCTCTATCTTCGAGCACCCCCCCATCAATTTCTTTGTCTAACCCCCCCCCCAGAATAAAAAAAAAAAGGCCACAGAAGCAGTGGATTCATAGTGTAGGCAACAAGAACTTGTGATAACCCTGGAGGAAATAAATAAATAAATAAATAAATAAATAAATAAATAAATAAATACAATTGAGGACCCAAATCACCTAACTAATATCGTGGAGCTGGGAAGGCAGAGGAGGCAGCTGCTACCCTTCTGATGTATTTATGAAAGTTGAAGATTGGTATGTTTATCATGTTTATTTATAACAAATAATAACAGTGGAACAAGTTTAAAAAGAGAAATACATCCCCTTCCTTACTACTCAATATTTTATAGCCTTACCACAGTGCCATTTTTATTCCCTAGTTTCCAATTTCTATCCACATAAGTAGGACTTTTCCATGTAGGTATAGTTATACACAAATCCTGTATGACGTTCTCTCTCTCTCTCTCTCTCTCCCCCTCCCTCCCTCCTCTCTCTCCCTCTCCCTCTCTTTCTCTCTTCTTGTTATATTTGAAAAGTTATGTTTATTTACTATGTGGATTTTACCATTACTGTCAGTAATAGCTAGAGAAAAATTCCATCTAAAACACATTGGCTATTCTCTAATTTAGGGCCACCAGACTCTCAGGTTTTATTATGGTAAGTAACACTGTAATGAACATCTTTATCCAATTGACTCTATTACTTGTTAGCATATATATATGTCCTTCACGACAAATGCTAGGAATGAGACTATCTGTGAAGGGTTATGAATGAGTTGACGATTCTTGAATAGAACTAAAAAATAAAGGGGGTGGTGGATTTGGGAATGTAATATAATGTCCATGTGTTCAAGAACTTTTGGAGTGTCTCTGGACTAATCAGGCAAGTATGGGTCTCAGTATGAAACTCAGGTGAGAGCTTCACAATAGTTAAGACTCATTCAGTGTTTTCTTTCTAATTAATTACCTAGCAACAATGATTCTCCAGAAATAGAGTAATTGCTATGATACTGAAGCAGACACTATTTTCTCAGTGTGTCTGGAAGCAAATCTTAAGGGACAGTTTCATATCACCTCCATTCCAGCAGACCATTTGGTCAGAAAAGGAAATTAAGCAGATTAGTCAAGCCAGATGCTTTTCTTTAAAAATCCATAAAGGGTATTACTCAAGACCTTGTTATCTCAAAGGTGTTTGCAAATTGATTTTTGGATAATTTGTTCCAGGTAGAGAAGTTAAGTTGGCAGGAAGATAATTTCTGGACTCATTCTTTGTACATTTCAAATATATAAACCCTTGGATCACCACTATCAATTCTCCAGTTCCCACAGTCTCCAGTGATATCCCAAAGGTGATATTTTGCCCAATTCCTTAATATAACTAATATAATATATAATAAATAATATATATAATTATATATAATTTATAATTAATAATATAATAAATATAATATAATTTGCCCAATTCCTTAATATAATTATTCACAGACCAGTCCTGGACAGAATTTAGAGCATCAGACACCAATACTTTGGGGCTTGAGCAAGTGGCCACATTAAGCTCTCATTCATCGACTTTCCACCATAGGTCGGTTCTCTTATTACAGGCATTTGCAGCAAATTGCTGACTACCGGGTAGAAAATTAAATATGAATCTTTCCAAATGCTCAGACTCATTTCATGCATTTCAGATAGTATGTACAAGTTTCAAAACAAATATTCTCTCTAGTATATAAATATCTTCATCATCTCAAATGACTTACTAGCTCACATATATGTGCAGACTAGCCAGTGTGGCCGTCTCTCCCTTGAGACCCCTTGAGAATCAATCATGAAGTCCTTCCTAGAGTTAGAACCAAGTAGTCAATAGATTATTTTTAGTTGTCTCATTTTTACCAAGCAAAATTCTTTAGAAAGCAAATAAACTAGGAGTTCAAAGAGAGAGGGATGAGACAAAATAAATGTTTTCTTTTAATGTAGAGACCACCTTTTCTATTTTAAAGTACAGAAAGAACATGCTTATTTGTACTACTTTCCCTCTCTTTCTGAAATTAACTGATCAGCCAGGTTCAAGAAATCTATGAAACTATCTCATCCAAATATCAAAGTCATTAAAAACGAAACCTAGATCTGGGAAGAAGGTAGAGATAAAGCATTAGAACTCAAGGTCCAAGTGGTATCCATGTCCCTTGATTATTCTGCGGTGTTTGTATTATTAACCAGAAAGATTATAAAAAGGAAAATTAAACAAGTAGTTTTAACTTTGGGGAGACCTCACTTTGTAAAAACTAGACTCTCTTACAAAGGAAAATGCACATGACCTAGAGTTTGTACACCATATCAGAAATTCAAGTGCATGTTGAGAATAAAGAAAATACATAGGGATTCTGTCAACAAATCATATGATTATAATAGCCTGCACTTCTGTATGACTATGTCATCATTCTCTGAAAGGACTAGAAGGTGGGAGAATAAAACCATAGCAATGAACCCTGAAAGTATAGTCAAATTGATGGGTTTAAAGGTAACAATATTTATATACTTTCTCCATGTTTGGGAGCTACTCTCTTCCCCGATCTAGCTTTCTATTCATTTTTGCAACTATGACACCACCTCTCCAGACAATAGCCTGGGTCCACCGGCATATTAGGTGTCAGGTGCAGGAAAAAACTAGGAAAATCATGGGCCCTTTGCCATATACCTAAAATAGACCTACTAGCTTTTTCCTAAATGGAGACCACAAATCTTCATCTGGAATATTCTTGCTTTTAGGTTCATGATTAGTCAACAATTTGTTCTGCTTTATACCTTAACACTTTTTCAGCCACCAGGTTCCAGATGATACCAGAATGCCAATCAGACTTCCCTGGGCAGACGACCCCACCATGTATCTTGGAGCCCCAGCTCTCCATATCCCTGCCCCACTAGAAAAAGAGAGAGACAGACTGGGAGTATAGATTGACCTGCCAAAGCCCATGTTCAGAAGCAATTACAGAAGCCAGACCTTCAACCTTCTACCTCATAATGACCCTGGTTCTATACTCCCAGAAGGATAAAGAATAAGGAAGCTATCAAGGGAGTGAATTGGATGTGGAGCTCTGGGGGTGGACATTGTGTGGAAATGTACCCCTCTTATCCTATATTCTTGTCAACATTTCCATTTTATAAATACAAATTTAAAAAAAAGTTGGAAGAACAATCATGTAATGAAATGAAATTTGATATAAGGGTCACAGATCTAGTTTTTCCAGGCTCTCAGGTTCTCAAACATTCCGTGAAAATAAATGCACTAAGATTTCCAGGACACATTGGTGTCCTGGAACCCCACTTCCCCAGAGCCCTGCCCCACTAGGGACAGAGAGAGACAGGCTGGGAGTATGGATCGACCTGTCAACACCCACGTTCAGTGGAGAAGCAATTACAGAAGCCAGACCTTCCACCTTCTGCATCCCACAATGACCTTGGGTCCATACTCCCAGAGGGATAAAGAGTAGGAAAGCTATCAGGGGAGGGATGGGATACGGAGAGCTGGTGGTGGGAATTATACTCCTCTTATCCTATGTTTTTTGTCAGTGTTTCCTTTTTATAAATAAAAATTTAAAATAAACAAATAAATAGATTTCCAAAGGTAGGTACCAAGAAGTTATCTTGGTTACCAAAACTATGACTCACCCAACACATTCATAAAATTTACATAAGTAAGTAAATAAATATCTACTATAGAAAAAAATCCAAAGAAATTGTATTTTTATGGGGCAACTGTCTAGATAGACACGTGACGATTTTCTGGTGTGATGAAAATTCCAGTATCTCATCTAGGGGTCAAGGGTTGTTTGAGATTTACCAATATGTATACTTAGAGGTATTTGCTGCATGCTGATGACACATTTAAAAAATTTAAGGGAATAAAAAAAATGTATCTGTGACAGAGCAGGAGAAAAAAATGTCAGTAATTTGACTTTATTTTACAAGATTATAAAATTATAGAGTATAAACACCAAAGTTTTGTGTTTTAAAAAAAAACTTACTTGAAACTGAAACCTCAAATATTTAGATGAAGTAAGTCTCTAACCTTGTATTATTTCTCTCAAACAGTTCTATTAGCATCATGAGATGTTTGAATGCACACTAACTTTCTGAACAAGAATTAACAATATTTTAGCAAAAGGTTGTTCAAGGACATGCCACTTGTCATTCATGAAGCTTTTCCCATATGATGTGTCCAGTCCCCCTCTTTTGACCCCATACCATCAACTAACTGTATAAGACAAGAGTAAGTTTTGGCATTTGAGGGCACTCTCTGCACACTAAGTTTGCAACCCAATCAAGAGGGAGCATGGCCTTTAGAGAGCTGAGATGTGAATTGAGAGATAGCAGCACCCCTCCTCCAGTCAGGCATCAGAGAACTCTAAAGACTGGACCTTATGAGTCATTCACAACGCCTGGGTTGCATCTACCCCTGAGCTCTGAGCTGCTAAAGCTCTCCCTCAACATGTGAGTGGTAAGGTGACCCCTTAATGTAATTCTGCCTCCTCCTCAGGCAGCAATCTCCAGACCAATTCTGTCTTTCTTTTCCCTGCTGTGAGCACTTGTAACAGTTTGACTCCCCAGAAATGCCTACAGAGAGCAAAAAGTGCTTCAAATTGCTGGAGAGCTAGCTTATGTGAACTTCTTGTCTGCTCCTGTTAAAAATCAAACAATTTAAGGAAAACCTGAATGCTCCTAAGATGTGAAGTGAGTGTTGGTACGTTCAAGGTGCGTATAACCTAACTGTAAACACTGTCCACAACCCTCCAGTCGCTCACAGATCATTACTTTTCTAATTGCATTACCTCTTAATGACCCATAAGAACATCCCAGTATGCGTGAATATCCACACTGCTTTTATCACCTCCACTTCCACACATTTGCAAATGCCATTTCTCCCAACTTCAACATATTTCCTTCTACTTTTAGTGCAATAATAACCATTTGTGTTCTCAATTCTGCACCATGGTTCTTCATTTGTATGGACCACAGAGCAAGGTACAGAGTAGATGTTCAAAAGGATCATGCTGACCGTATATTATACTGATTGGCATAAAACACTGTTTCATAAAATAATGGATTGACGATCAAAAAAGGAGCAAGGAAACTAGCCTGCAGCCAGAGTCTTTCTTTGCCCTGGATTCACCACTAGTTCGGTGGCTGACCCTGGACAAAGCTACTCAGATTTTTCATCTTTAAAATTAATGATTGGTTTTATGTTTCCAATGGTAAAAGCATTTCAGTTTTACAAGGACTCCAGGGAGCCTCTGGGCATATGTGTATTAACTCTGTCCTTCCAGGGAGTTGTCAGTGATAGACGGAGACAACTCAGTCTTCCCTGACATTGTCACATGAAGTTCCTGAGATGACACCATAAGCAGACATGGCATCCAATTCATAGATACATTCTCTCTAGAAGTCACCCTTGTGTCCTAGACTAGCATATGGCCAATGGCCAATAAATGTTTGAAGTTTCATTTAAGCAGGCAGAAGATTTTAATTAGGGGAATTAATGGTTTATAGTCAGTAATAAAATACAGTAACAAAATATAATACAGTAATTTTTACATGTACAAATTTCTCAGTTTTCCACACAATAATTCAACCCCTTCTAGGTCTTCTGACATCTTGTTCTAGGACCTGAACCCTTCCCCCCACCCCACCTGAGTCTTTTACTTTGGTGTAATACACCAAACCCAGTCCAAGTTATGCCTACTGTTTTATTTTTCAACTTATTTATTTATTATTGGTGATTTAATAATTATTGACAAGATTATAGGATAAGAAAGGTACAATTCATACAATTCCCATCACCAGAGTGCCATGTCCCATCCCCTCCATTGGAAGCTTCCCTATTCTTTATCCCTATGGGAGTATGCACCAAAGATATCTAAGGGGTGAAGAAGGTGGGAGGTCCGGCTTCTGTAATTGTTTCCCTGTTGGACATGGGTATTGACAGATCGATCCATACCCCCAACCTGTCTCTACCTTTCCCTAGTGGGGTAGGGCTCTGGGGAGGTGGGGTTCTAGGACACAATGGTGAGGTCTGTCTGCACAAGGAAGGTAGGCCAACGTCATGGTAGTATTTTCAACCTCTGACCAAAAAATAAAAAGATAACTTTTGGGGTGGTCATAAAAAATAAGAAGGAGAATGCCATAGAGAAGAATGAATAAGCACTCAAGTTCAGAATTATAAGCATTTCGGAAGAAGACCACAGGCAACTGGAACAGAATGAGTCAAAGACATAGTTAAAAGTAATCTCTTTGGGGAGTCACGCAGTAGTGCAGCAGGTTAAGCACACATGGCACAAAGCGCAAGGACCAGCGTAAGGATTCCAGTTCGAGCCCCCGGCTCCACACCTGCAGAGGAGTCGCTTCACAAGCGGTGAAGCAGGTCTGCAGGTGTCTATCTTTCTCTCCCCCTCTCTGTCTTCCCCTCCTCTCCCCGTTTCTCTCTGTCCTATACAACAATGACTACAACAATAAAACAATAAGGGCAATGAAAAAAGGGAATGAATAAATAAATATTTTTAAAAAAGAAATCTCTTTGCAATAAATGAAGGTCTGGGTCTACAGACAATGAAGAATACAGCTGACTCCAGGGAAAATCAATGAGGAGACTCAAATTTGAACATACACTGGAAATATTTTGAAATATGAGACTAAAGGAAAATTCTCACAGGAGTCTAGACAAATACAACTCTCCATCTAAAGAAAACAAACAAACAAACAAAAAAATTTATTCTCAGACTGTCATTTTAGTGTGAGGTATGGATGTGATGCTAAAGATGGCGGTTATCATTTGGGGGAGCACAGAACTTGGGTGGTAGGTGTGGTGTGGAACTATACCACTATTAAGAAATGAACACTTTTAAAAAAGATGATGTTAATGGTTATTATAAATGACAGTCCTGACAGCTAATAGGCACTGCCCATTTTTAAAACTTATCATGGTTCTTAGTACCTTAAAATAAGAATTCATTTACTCTCCTAACAATGGGAGAGTAGATACTACTCTAATTCATTTTTTTTTCCTAAAAGGAAGAAAGAGATGCAGATGAGTAAGTAATTTGCCAGGTATCAATTAGTAATTCAAAAAGCTAGGTCAGGGACAAGGCAACTTCCCAAGGGATCTGCATACCATTTACCGTTCTGTCTTTTTCTTTCTAGACACACTACACACAACACACCACACACAAACACATACAGTTTTATAACAATGTTTCTTTTAAAAATGTTTTTATTTATTCATTTATTTTCCCTTTTTGTTGCCTTTGTTGTTTTTATCATTGTTGTGGTTATTATTATTATATTATATTATTATTGTTATCAATGTTGTTGCCAGATAGGACAGAGAGAAATAGAGAAAGAAGTGGAAGACAGAGATGGGGAGAGAAAGACAGACACCTGCAGATTTGCTTACTACTTGTGAAGTGATCCCCCTGCAGGTGGGGAGCCTGGGTCTCGAACCAGGATCCTTAAGCGGGTCCTCAAGTTCTGCGTCTAGTGCACTTAACCCGTTGCTCTACAGCCTGACCCCCTCTTTTAAAAATTTTTTTAGAAATTTGATTTTTTTTACTTTTATTTTTTATTGTTTACCAGAGCACTGCTCATCTCTGGCTTATGGTGGTGCAGGAGACTATGGAGCCATAGGCATGAGAGTCTCTTTGCATAACCATTATTCTGTCTACCACCACTTATAAGAATATTTTATGTCTTGAGAACTTTATAACCTGCTAAATTGCCAAGTAGTGGTGCATTTGCAGATCCAATAAAAAAGATACTATAGACTTCTGAAGAATGTAGAAAACATGCCATCCACTTGTTTGTCCTTAGAGATAAAACCATAACCCTGATCTATTTCAAGATGAATCAAAATCACAAGTTGGTAGCTGAAGGCCTAATTTTTTCTTGACCCTTTGAGGAGTACAATAGTTTTGTTTGCTCTGTCCTTTAGAGTATTGGTGGGATTGAGGATCAGATGGCCCTTAGGACCATCAGTTTACCATGGTACCCTTGATCCTACTTTTCTGTTCTCATATCCCCTCCATACCACCAGTGTCCACTTCAGTTTCCAAGTAAAATTCTTGCAGACTCTTATAAGAGTTGATTTTTGGAGACATTCCAACTAACAATGTTATGAAAACCAATTTAAGAGATATAATTGCTCTGGACCTCAATTTTCTTATTTTAATTTTTGGTAGAGATGATAGAGACACACAGGAAGAAAGGAAGAGAGGGAGGGAGGAAGGGAGAGAGAGAGAAAGAGAGAGAGAGAGAGAGAGAGAGAGAGACCACAGTTTCCTTTAATGCAGCAGTGGCTGTGCTTGAACCTGGGCTGTAACAATGGCAAGGCAGCACACTACCCAAGTGAGCTACTTTACCAGCCCTCCTTATTTTAAAAACAGAGATAATGATAACACCATCTTCATAGGCTTGCCATGAGGATTAAATATAGTATTCTACTCAATAGAGTCAAAACAGTCCTGGCACACAAAGCTCTCTGAGATAGTGAGTGTTATCATTTAGCAGTTGGTGAAGAAGTCAGCAGAAGCCACCATGGTGTGTCCTGCTCTCTGCCCCCAGACAAACATGGAGATGACATTAAATGCACCCCCCTTCCTGTGTTAGGATAAAGAGGGGTCACAATATTATCAGTGTCTGTTCCTGCCAACACTTCCATAAGCAAATGCAGTTAAGAGTTTGGCCTCAGTCTACTTAACACAATTGTGTGGCAACCAACGAAGTCATTTAAAAATACGTAATTCAGTAGAAACATAGCACTCGGCAAGATTTCATGATCTGCAACACTCTGACTGTTCCTGGCTCTTCTCTATCCCCAAGTGCCTCGACATTTTCCAAATTGCTCTTTGCTGGGCCACTTCCCAAAATTAAGAACGGAGTTATCATCACTTTGAAAAGCCTGTCTTTCTTTGCCTGCTAATCAGCAAGAGTCCTAACGAAGTAAGAATTCAGAGCCTACCTCCACTGAGAAGGACTAAGAATTCTAATGCTTCTGAATCAGAGACTCTGCTGCAGAAACATCTTCTGCTACAACATCACAGGTCCAACCACTTGCCTCCCCTGCTTCAGTTCTTTACCCATAAACCCCTGTATGGAGAACTGGGTGAAAAAAAGTCATGCTTGAGACAGTTTGGAAATCGAAGTTCTCAAAATATGTAAGTCTATACACTCACATGACAGGGGTAGCTGCTATTATTATTACAGGGTAAGGACACACACGGTTGGGACTTACATATCTGAACTCATTTGTTTGTCACGTCATGAGATAAGTACTGCCACATAACCCATTCTACAGAGGAAGAAGCTAAATGAATGTACTAGTTACATGCCTCTGATCCTTTTGCTTAATCCTGCCGTATTGTAACAGACTGTCCTTCTGGAGCTAGGAGGCTGAAAACTACTTTCTGGACTCCTTGCAGTTCTGGCTCAGTTCTACCAGTGGGAGGCTCACATGGAGACCAGAAAGCTGGAAGAGGGAGGGCGTTCTTATTTCAAGGTTCACTCAGCATCACACCAGCAACAGAAACTGCCATATTCCAAGTTCCACATCCCTCTGTCTTCTGGCCCTCCAGCACCTCTAGAACAAATAGCCTTTCCTAAAGTATTAGTAGAAACTAGGCCAGGCCACCTGATAGATGCTATACCATCTTTGGGGATTCTCTTTAGAGCATCCAGCATCAGCTCTGCAAAGTCCCTGCTTAAGACTCTTGGGCCCCATAAACCCACTTTTTCCCTTGTGAGACCTCAGTCCTAGGTATTATAATGGCTTCTTCCATCGACATTAGCACCCCACCCTTGTTCTGGCAACAGTGGTCAAATATTCTGCAATACAAAGTCTCTGAGGGCAATTAGTGCTTTGAGTATGGCTAAAGATTTCCTTCCCAAACTCTGACTGGTATAAGGCAATTTATAAACTATTTATAAAATTATAAATTATAAATTTCTCCATTCATTTATGTACTTAGGGCCATCAGCATTATTGCTGGGGCTTGTTGCCTGCACAACTCCACTGATATTGGTGTCCATACTTTTTTCTTTATTTTTGGTAGATTGAGAAATGGAGATAGAGGGAGAGAGAGAGAGACAATGAGAAATAGAGATACATGCAGTATTTCTCCACTAACTGTGAAGCTTCCCTCTGCATGTAGGGGTAAAGGGGTGACTTGCACCCTTAAACTCACCACTGGGTGAGTCACTGCCAACACCTGGTTCCATATATTATAACCATCTTCAGTTTTTACATGAATGCCTGGCTAGCATGAGGGAGTTTCTTCCTGGGTGCATACTCTCTCGGTTGGAGAGAACTCGGCTGGAGACAGCCTGGGTTGCTGCTTACTCAGCGACGCAGGAGAGAGACCAGGAACTCGTGGCAGAGTGGGAACACAATGCATCTTTATTGATCAGAGACAATGGTTTTATATATTTTTAACCAGAAGAGGCAAGTCAGAAAAGGAAATGGTTGTGAAAGGGGTTGGAGAAAAGGAAAGAGCGGGAAGGTAGAGAGCTTCAAAAGCAACTGTTGCTAAGGTTTTAATGGTGGGATTAATTAATACCCTCCAGGCAGGGCGGGTCTCAGGCAAAACAATGATTATGTAAATAGACCATAGTATCAGCAATGGAGGATGGAGGATGGAGCAGAGCTCCATGGGGTGGGGGTGGCTTAAGGCCCGACACACGAAGAGACCATGCTCAGAAGCCATGTAACATACTCAGGGCCACACAGCTAGGATGGGTGGTTTTAGAATACCCAGGATGCTTTGCTCTAGTCTGTGATTCTGACAGGTTCCCTGCACTGTCCTCAACAGCCCAGTTGGCCAGATAGGGAAGACAGTAGAGGCATGCTGGGGAAATTAGTTTTTATGTTCAACAAGCAATTACTGAGGAGTAACTCTGCTGTGTTCTGATGACAGTGAATCAAAGCAAATAACTGCCTCTACCCTGGAGGAACCTAAGAGATTAGAGAATACAAAATGCAAAAGTCAATGAGCTGCAACATAAACTGATGAAGGCTGGACAGTGGTGGGCCTGGGGTCTTTTCGATGCATAGACAATGTGGTGCACAAACAATGGTCGCCAAGAAATAACTATACTCAGAAATTTACATGCAACGGGACTTTGACAGTGCACCTAATTGAAAGATGTTGAGCAAGGAGAGTATTCTGAATTATGTAGATGTGATCACAGGGATGTTTATAAATTAAAGAGGAAGACAGAAGATTTCAAGGGACTCAGACAGATGAAAAGATGTTGCACTACTGGGAGTCGGACGGTAGCACAGCGGGTTAAATGCAGGTGGTGCAAAGCACAAGAAATGGTGGAAGGATCCCGATTTGAGTCCCCAGATCCCCACCTGCAGGAGAGTCGCTTCACAAGCAGTGAAGCAGGTCTGCAGGTGTCTCTCTTTCTCTCCCCATCTCTGTCTTCCCCTTCTCTCTCAATTTCTCTCGGTCCTATCCAACAACAATGACATCAATAACAATAAAACAACAAGGCCAACAAAAGGGAATAAATAAATAAATATTTAAAAAAAAGATGGTGCACTGCTGGCTTTGAGCATGGAGGAAGAGCCCACTAGCAAGAATGTAGGTGATAGCTACATATTGCAAAAGGCAAAAGGGGGCTGGCAAGGTATTTCATTTGGATGTGTATCAGTTCTGTTATGTGAGTGACCCAGGTCTGAGCCCAGCCACCACCCCATTGAAGGAAGCTTCAAAGCTGTGGTGTCTTTTCTTCTTTCTAGATCACCCTTTCTTACCTTTTATGATTCATGCATTTTTTTTTTTTTTTTTACAGAGAGAGGCAGAGAGAGAAAAGAGAATCAGAGCATACTCTGGCATATGTGATGCTGGGGAGGTCATGATTCCTCTCTGCCCACCACCCTCGTCAGCGGGTACCCAGGACCCCTGAGGAGGCCATCTTCCCCCCACTCCACGTTCACTGGCCAATGCACAGAGGAGAATGGGCCCACACACTAGGTTCAATCCCAGGCACACTAAAGAATTAGAGACCAACGGATTGAACTGATAGGGCTTGGTCATTGACTGTAAGCAACAAAAGTCATAGTATAAGGCTTGGGATCAGCAGACTGGGTGAGTTCTGTCATGTGCAAGTCTGTGGAGCTACATGGTTACCATAATGCTAACCTGGCCCATAGAAGCCGGTGTCTATTTTATTCTCAGATCCAACATCCAGAGCACTGGTTTCACCATACGGTGGCTTGTACTCTAAATTCTCTCCCATTCATGGTTTCTTACAAAGGGAAGTGTGGTGTTTTGGAAAGTGAAGACCACTGGATAAGACAGATAAAGGATGACTCACAACCTCTATTCCTTAATTATGTGACTTTGGGCAAGTTTTACAACTCTCCTGATCTTCTGTTTCTTCATGTGTAACACAGGGGTAATGGATCATATCTTACAGGGTGCTTGAGAAGACCAAATATAAGTGCCTGAAATATGACAAGCTCTAAATAAATGAGTTATTCTCATCTCCCATCCCTCTTGGTGGCCTCCCACAATGGTCTCACTGTCATCTCCTAACCTGTACTATCAGCAGGTCACTGAACTCAGATCAGTTGATACACTACCACAGCCACAGCAAGGGAAAGAAAGAAGGGGGGTAGGGCTTTAGAGATCATGTTTTGTAAGTTTTTTTTCTTTGGCTTATCCCTAAGTACAGGGGAGAGATGTATAATAGTCTTGAAGCTTCTGAAATGGCTGGAAGTGGCAAGAAGTATCGACCTCTCTGAAGTGTCAGGAAGCGGTGTCCAGAAGGATTAAGAGACTTATCCTTAACAGCCAGTTCCATCTGTGGGGTGAGTTTAAGAAATGGTTGCTCTATTTATGTAAAGGGACTGAAAAACTAGGCTCTTCTAAATCTTCTCTGTACCTCTAGGGCTGCCTCTGCACTCTGCCATATCTAGGCTGAAGAGAATGAGCAGAGCTGAAACAGCAGCAACTTAGGGAAGGACTTAGAAACAGTAGAACACAACAAGACGGACAGACCACAGACTAGTGCCCACACCCAGAAAAAACAGAACTCGGCCAGGTGAACTCAGAGTCTGAGAACAGGATTAATGGCTTCATGTTGGTGTCCACCATAGGTATCCACAGCTGGTACTTCTGTGGTAAATTGGAGTGGGGGGGGGGGCAGAAGTCACAGAGAAGTAAAAGGCACATTTATAGTGATCACTTTTCAGTCACTAAGTATTTCTTTTTTCTATTTCTTTCTCTCTTTCTTTTCTTTTTTTGCCTCCAAGGTTATTGCTGGGGTTCAGTGCCTGCACTTTGAATCCGCTGCCCCTGGCAGCCATTTTCTCCATTTTTATTTCATAGGATAGAGAGAAATTGAAAGAGGAGGGGAAGATAGAAAGGAAGAAAGAAAGACAGACACCTACAGACCTGCTTCACTGCTTGTGAAGAGACCCCCTTGCAGGGGCTCTAATCAGGATCCTTGTGTGGGTCCTTGTGCTTTGTACTATCTGTGTTTAACCTGGTGTGCCACCACCTGGCCCCTTATTCTAAATATTTCTAACATCTTCATCATGTACTTCTCAAACAGAGGCAAGGGTCCCCCCCAAAAAAAAAATTACATTTAGGGCATTCACAAAATAAAATCTTTTAGCTAGAACATCTTTCTGGTACAACATTGTATTGAAAGATATAAGTGACTTTAGGGATAAAACACAGTTTAATTTACAGTATGCATGATGTTTCAAAAAAAAATCCCACCATCACAGTTTTATAGATTTATCTATATAGCATGTCATATAGATAATCTAATCTACAGAGGTTTACCCTAGACTTAAAAAAACAATAAAGGGCTTCCAAGAACCCTTTCCTCAGTTTTCCCAGTGATAGCATCATGCTATAGAACAATATCACTCCCCCAGAACATCAAACTTGTTCAATCAAGATAAAAGAAATTTCCCCCATCAGAAAGATCCCTTTGTTACTTTTGTAACTACCTCTACATCTCTTGTCAATTCCCTATTCAATTTCCTTTATTTTCTTCCCTTCCTTCTTTTTTCTTTTACTTACTTCCTTTTTTCTTTTCCTTCCTATCTTCCTCACTCTCTCCCTTCTTCCTACCCCCTTTATTCTCTTTCCTCCCCTTCCCCTCCCTCCATCCTTCTCTCCTTCCTCTCTTTCTCTCCACTCTTCCCTCCCTTCTTTCTTCTTTTCTGCAGAGCCATGTTTTCATACATGCAAGGTTTCACCAGTCTGAGATGCCTTTTATTCAGAGAGAGAGAAAGAGAGAGAGAGAGAGGCTACCAAAACATCTGAGCTTTCCCCAATGCCATACCACCTCCCATGTGAAGGTAATACCTAGGCATGAACTTGGGTTGTACCCCCTCTGATTAGCTATCACCCTGGTTCCTCATCCCGTTGTTTTCCCCCACAGAGTTATTGCTGTGATATAGTGCTTGCATAGCTCCACCACTCCCAGTGACCATTCCATCCCCCTCCCTTTCAGACAGAGGTTGGGAGACAGAGTGAGAGAGAAGGAGAGACATGGCAATAATGGTCCACTGCTTAGAGAGCTTCTATCCTGCAGGTCCTCCCTGTAGTGACCAGGTTCTTTTATATATCAACATGTGCAACTTACCAGGTAAGCTACCTCTTCTAGTTCTGTTCTCCACTAAAAATGTCCCATACTTTAATAATCACAATGTACAATGCCAGGGAGCTTCATGTTTTGTTTGGCTAGTTGATTTTGGCTCAGTATGTTTTCCTGAAGGCTGAACTAGATGTTGAGTATATCCAGACTCCACTTCTTTTGATTTGCTAAACAATACTCTATGTAATAGATGTATTACAATTTATTTATCCATTTGCCTACTAAAGGACATCTAAGTCATTTCTAATTTGTAACTACTACAAATAATGTTTCTATGAACATTCCTACAGTTTTTTTAAATATAAATGTAAGTTTTCTCTGGTCTAAGAAAAATGTTCAAGGAGGTAACATCTGGATCATATGGAAACTGCCACTGTCAAACTCTTGGCTATACAATTCTATACTCTTACAATCCCATTATCTATGTAAGAATGATCCGATTCCTCAGAAGCCTCATCATATTTGGCATTATCACTATTTTTCTGCCATTCTGCATGGAGTAATAGCTGACTGAGGTTTAACTTTATACTATCCTAAAAGCTAACGATATTGAACATCTTTCCATCTTGATTTTTTTTTTTTTTTGAAGATTGAAGATCTTCACCACTTGATTTTCCTTCAGGGAAAAGTCTGAATAACATTTTCTAAACTTCTTATTGACTTGTTGGCCTCTGTTTGTTTTGCTATTGAATTTTGAGGATTGTTCATATATCTAGATATTAGTCCTTTGACAATGGTGTGGTTTACAAACATTTTTCTCTACTCTGTAACTAGACTTTTTATTCTCTTCATGAGCTCATGCAGAGCAAAAGTATTCATTCTGATGAAGTTCTATTTATCAGTTTTCCCAGTTAAAAACCATGATTTTGATGTCAAACCTATGTTAAGATTTTTTTTCATTTCTGACTACACAAAAATTCATCAGTGCCACAATTCAGTTCAGATTCCTGACAAAATTGTGTTCAAACATTCAGTTGACAAACATACAACTGAACGTAGATCTATTTCCTAACACAGAGAGTTTCTATTTCCTGACATACAGAGTTTTTCAATAACACAGACATGCTGAAAAATATGTCTATTTTGTTTTGAAAGGACTAGTGGCACTCCTCATTTATTTTTTAGAAGTACATATATATATTTTTAAAATTGTTTTTTCAATCAAAGTGATGGATAGTTACTTTAAAAAATGGGAACTGGGAGGCATATGCTCAAAACTATTAAAAAGGTATAAGAGAATAAAATTCAGAACAACCTACAACCTAGGAGGCATGTAACCAGCATGGAACTGTCCTTTGGGAGCCCCTTACTGAAATTGACAGGGAAGAATATGGGAGCATCACCCCAAATTCAATTAGTGATTCAGTATTAAGTAGCTATCAATCTGGAAAGTATAAGTTATACTTAGATATTTATTTAATATGTGACCTGTATTGCTGAAGAACTACAAATAGCTAAGGCACAAAATCTCTTGCACTAGAAAACCTGTAACATCTGCAGTAGACCATTATTTGTGGTGGAAATGTTAAAAGACCTCAGATGCTATAGGCACTCTCCAAAACAGCACCCAAATATTCATTCATCCTGTTACCTGAGCCCTCTGTAAATATGACCCACTGACAGTGAGTTAAACCTCCAGAATTTCTTGTAACAATTGGAATACAAATTATAGCAAAAATGAGGAGCTAATGTTAATTCTGAAAAAAGTTACATAAATACTGACATCTTACATATCCTCTTCCTTGTTCTTGTTCTTGTTTCTCTTCCATTTCCTCTCCTGTCCCTTTTGCTGCCTCTTCTTCTTCTCCTTCTCCTCCTTCTCCTTCTCCTTCTTCTTTTAACCAGGAACTGTTCAGCTCTGGCTTATGGTGGTAGAGAGGACTGAACCTGGGACTTTGGAGTCTCATGCATGAGAGTCTGGTTGCATAACCATTATGCTATCTACCCTCCGCCTTGCTCCCCCTTCTTTTATTGTTCTGTTCTATTTCTAGTGACTCTCTCACTCCTTACTGCTCTTTCCTCTCTCTGCACACTGTCCCTTTCTCCTCCTCTCCTCTTGTCATCCTCTCTGCTATAATATGAATTGTCCTATGGAGGGGCACATATCACAAAGAAATGATATCTTCAGCCAGCAGATAATGAGGTTCTGAAACCAACAGTCATGTAAGTTATCTTTTAAGAGGACCTTCTAAAGACCAATAGATCCAGGTAAGTGAGCCTAAGGTTCTATCCTCCCTTAGTTAAGATAACTATCAGTGGTATTTATATAGTTTCCTCATGTATGGGAGCTACTCTCTGCCTTAATCCAGCTTTCTAGCCCTATTCTCAACTCTGACAGTATCTTCCTAGACAATACTTTTAGTCCACCTGCATGTCAGCTATCAGGCTCAGGAAAAATTACTAAAGTCATGGACCCCTTGGGAAATACCTAAAATAGATTTCCTACCTTCTTCCCACATGAAGACCTCTAATTTCACCTGTTCTACTCCTACCTTTGGGCTCCTGTTTATTAAACAATTTGTCCTGCTTTGTATCTTACTGCCTTTCAGCCACCAAGTTGTAGACACTACCATAATGCCATCCTGATATGCCTAGGCAGACAACCTCACCAATGTGTCCCAAAGTCTCACCTCTCCAAACCCCTATCCCACTATGGAAGGAAAAAAACATGCTGGGGGTACGGACGGATTTATCAATGCCTATGTCCAACAGAGAAGCAATTACAGAAGACAGACCTTCCACTTTCCACTCCCTATAAAGATCTTTGGCCCATACACCAAGAGGGATAAAGAACAGAAGTTTCCACTGGAAGGGATGGGGCATGGAACTCTGGTGGTGGGAACATCTTGGCTGCACTCATTTCAGTACCAGTCTCCCTCAAGTAGCAGAGTAGGCTAACTCTACCTCCCTTTGGGGAGTGGGGCAGTCCCTACTTTTCCTGCTCTACAGTAAGTAAATTCTTTTCTGTCTGCCAGATCATCATTCCTAATACCTTGGGGTAGACCTCTCTGTTGGCTCCAGCCTTGTCTGTCTTTTTCTTCTGAGTCCCCACCATGTGTATATCCATTCATGACCCATCACAGTTTTTTCTTTGACATCTTCATTTGGGCTGTTTGTGAATTGATACCTTCAGAGGTATTACTGTCATGTAAGATTTAGAAGTAACATTTAAGATGGCCAGATTTCAATATGTATGTTTGCTTGGCACTGCAAAAAGTAAAAACTGGGATGACCAGGTATTCAATTATATATATATATGTTCTGGGGAACAGAACAAACTTAGGACCTTGGGTATGTGCAATACTACTGCTCAGTGGTCTCCCCAAGCCAGTTAGCCCCATTATTTTTATCTGAGGGACAGGAAAGAATGGAAGGGAGAGTCTGACAGAAGGAGGATTGTTGGTATGCTTCTAGTTCTGCTTCTGGGATCCCTTCTGTTACATTGCTTGACATTGTGGTCTATTTACATGGTCATTCTGTTACATTGGTTTGGTCTCACTCCCCCTGCATCTGGGAGATTTTGGTTTAGTCCTTGCTAGTTCACTTCTTCCTTCTCCCCGCCCCCTATCCTAAGTACTTCCTTTGTTCCTGACTCTTCCACTGGAGGAGAGAGAGGCAGGACAGAATTGGGTTGTGACTAGATTAGATTAGTTTTTTGAACTGTTTGCTCGTGAATAAAGAAATACTGCTCTCCACTCAGCCATGAGTCCTTGGTCGTCTGTCTCCCACCCGCAGGAAGCTAGCCTGGCATACTGGCGCCCTGAACTGGGACTGACAGAGGATAGAAACATTCCATGGAGCTCCCCTAGTGCTCTCCTCTGGTGCTGGGGCTAGAACCTGAAACGTTGAAACTATTAAGTTACATGCACTACCTACCAGGTGAGCTTTCTCCCAGCCTTCAATTTCATTTTTATTCATGGTTAATGTCTCTTTTGAAGATTTCCTTCTATAAGGATTAAATGCCTCTTTTATTTTTATTTCAAATAGGCTCAGCCATGTCTTCCCCAATCTTTGTCTAAGATTATGAGCATCACCGTAAAGGTGATTCTAGAAGTGATCTTAAAGGACATTTCAAATCATTTGTGTATACACACATTTGATTATGACTTTTTACCAGATTAAGTTCTAGTCAAGATTCTCTCATTTATAACTAAAGAAATTAGTTGATATCCTTCTAAAATTATTAGTTACCTATATAATAGATACATTGTATTGGCCACCCACTGACCACATGAAAACTACTCCCACAAGCCCAAATGAAGATGTCAATGAAAAACTGTGATGGGTCATAAATGTATATACACATGGTAGGGACTCAGAAGAAAAAGACAGACATGGCTGGAGCAAACAGAGGGGTCTACATCAAGGTATTAGGAATGATGATCTGGCAGACAGAAAAGAATTTACTCACTGTAGAGCAGGAAAAGTAGGGACTGCCCCACTCCCCAAAGGGAGGTAGAGTTAGCCTACTCTGCTACTTGAGGGAGACTGGTACTGAAATGAGTGCAGCCAAGATGTTCCCAGCTGTAACCATGGAATGAGAGCTCAGACTGACAGGGACTCAGAGGTTACACAGACTTCTGTGATAATATGAATAGATAAGGGCCCTGGGCCAGATCAATAGGGTGAACAGCAGAGGGAAAGAAAGATAAATACCTGCAGACTTGCTGTTCTGCTTGTGAAGCAGACCCCCTGCAGTTGGGGAGCAGGGCTTGAAGCTATGTTTTGTACTTGGTAATATGTGTGCTTAACTGGGTATGCCCCTGCCTGGCCCCCTTCATATAGTTTCTTAAAGGTTGGGAGCTACTTTCTGCCCTAATCCAGCATTCTTTTGTTAAATGTTTTATTTATTTATTTATTACCTTTTGTTGCCCTTGTTGTTTTATTCTTGTAGTTATTACTGTTGTTGTTATTAATGTCATTGTTGTTGGATGGGACAGAGATAAATAGAGAGAGAAGGGGTAGACAGAGGTGGGTAGAGAAAGATAGACACTTGCAGAACTTCTTCACCACTTGTGAAGTGACTCCACTGCAGGTAGGGAGCCAAGGGCTCAAACTGGGATCCTTACACCAGTCCTTGTGCTTTGCACCATGTGCGCTTAACCTGCTGAACTACTGCCTGACTCCCCTTAATCCAGCGTTCTAACCCTATTCTCAACCCTGACTACATCTTCCTAGATAATGGTTTTAGTCATCTGCATATCAGCTATCAAGGCCAAACAAAAATTACTAAAGTCATGGTCCCCTAGGAACATACCTAAAATAGACTTTCTAGCTTTTTCTTCACCCTAAGATACTTATTCTCATCTGCTCTATTCCTACGTCTTAGTTCCTGTTTATGGTTCAATTTTATTATGTTGTCTTGCTTTGTATCTTGGCATGTTTCAGCCACCAAATTTCAGATGCTACTATGATTTCATCCTGATTTCCCTGGACAGATGACCTTACCAGTGAACCTTGAAACATTCTCTATACAGAGTTCTAACCTACTAGGAAAAGATAGAAACATGCTAGGGGTATAGATTGACCTTCCAATGCCCATGTCCAACAGAGAAGAAATTACAGAAGCCAGAACTCCCACCTTCTGTAATCCCAAAGGAATGCTGGTCCATACCCCCAGAGGGGGAGAAATGTTAAGGAAAGATGACCAGAGGGCTATGAACTCCAATTGCATAAAAACCCCAAGGACCAGAAATAAAAGAGGAAAAAAGGAAGGGCATTCAGAAGTAGCAATAGGTATGACTTAGAAAGGAAGAGAAGGCAGGACCTTAGAAAAATAAATGGGCAAATAAGGGGCTGGGTGGAGGTGCACTTGGTTAAGGACACATAGTATTAGGCACAAGGACCCAGGTTTGAGCTCCCATTCCCCACTTGTAGCTAGGAACTTCACAAGCAGTGAAGCAGGTCTGCAGGTGCCTATCTTTTTCCCTCTGCCTCCCCCTCCCCTCTCAATTTCTCTCTGTCCTATCAAATAAAAAAATAGAAAAAAATGGTCACCTGGGGCAGTAGATTCCTAGTGCCAGAACCTAGCCCCAGAGCTAACCCTAGAGGTCAAAGAAAAATGCATATATATATATTATATATATATATATATATATATATATATATAATATATATATATATATGTCAACCCATATCTATAACATTGGGAAGAACTACTGGAGTTTCCATCTGAGAGAAAGGGGATATAGAACTCTGGTAGTTGGAATGGTGTGTATTTCTATCCCTGTGTCTCATAATTTTGTAAATCAATATTAAATCACTAATAAAAATTAACACAGGAAAATAAAAGAAATGCATTTACTACTAAAGCTTAGCACTAAACTAGGCCTATGTGTGTGTGTGTGTGTGTTTATGTGGGAGTGTTGCTGAAGTCTCATTCATGTATGATTCCAGTGCTCACAGGCTGATTTTTTTTTTTCTGTCTGGGGGGGGATATCACAGCAAAATACAATCAATCACAAAAGTTCCAGTGTCAAAGCAGCCCCCTATAGAATCAAGGCTTGAACCTTGAGCATCACACATGGTACATACTCTATCAGGTGGGTGAGGCCTCAGCTGGTCTCACAAATCCATTTTTTAATTTTTTTTTTAATTTATGTATTTTCCATTTTGTTGTCCTTGTTTTTTTATTGTTGTTGTAGTTATTATTGTTGATGTCATCACTGTTGGATAGGACAGAGAGAAATGGAGAGGGGAGGGGAATACAGAGAGGTGGAGAGAAAGACAGACACCTGCAGACTGCTTCACTGCCTGTGAAGCGACCCTCCTGCAGGTGTGGAGCTGGGGTCTCAAACCGCTATCCTTAAGCTGGTCCTTACGCCACATGCGCTTAACCTGTTGTGATACTGCCCAACTCCCACAACTCCATTTTTTTTAATGAGGTATTGTAAAATGAAAAAATGTATTAAATCTTCCTTTGTGGTCATATATACAATGACAAGTGAATTTGAATACTTGCTCTATTTCAGAGATGTACCTTATTGTATTTAATTGGGCACACTGATGATCTCAATGAAATTACTATCATCCTTCATTGATGAAATACACACAGAAATAATAATAAAGATTTTTTTGTAATTTTGCCTGAACCTCATCTAGATCTTAATCAGGAAAATGATCTGATTAAAGTCACATACACCAAAGAACAAATAGTTTTAATGCAGCAATGTTCCCAAAGTATTAACTTTTCTGTTTAAAGAATTGATCTTTAATGGTATTATTTCTACCTAATTCTTCACAGCTTGGAGGCATTTATGGCCTCTTAAAATTGTCCAATGAATTTCCTTTCCTACCTTTAATTCCCCTAAAGGACAGGAAATGAAACTTTTATGATCTCTTCCTAGTTGGAAAGCTCAATGAGGCTTCCTAACAGGGTCTATTCAGGTCTGACCCCAAACTGCCTATGTTCTGCCAGAAGGCTGGGGTGGGACTATCTGGGGGTCATGTTCAGTTCAAAAGATAAAGGAACCAGTTTCTTTACAGACTAGAAACAAACCCAGGCCTTCTAAGACATGCAGAAATCAGTGCTCCCAGAAACCCTTTTGTAAGGGCTAACCCATATTCACATCTCCATGGTAAACAGACTGGGTCCTTCCAAGCCTATCCCCTACACAGTGCTATTTGTTGTTTTTTTACTAAAGGCCTTTGTATTACACTATCTTGCTTTTTATAAACCATGTTCAGTTCCTGCACCAGTGGTTCTGAAATTTAACTGCAGACTAGAATCACCTAGAGATGCTTTACAGCCCCAATGTTCAAGACTTAACTCTTAACTGAAATTCATTGCTTGGGTGGTATCAATATTTTTAATTCCATAGATTTTTTTTCAGTGTGTAGTCAAGTTTGAGAAGCACTGGGCTGCATCATTGATCCATTCATCAAAATACTTCCTTAATATTCATTATATGCATAGCCTCTAGGTATTTCTGCAACCACTCTGCTCTGTACTTAGTAATGTTGGATGTCTATAGCTTTCTTCAATTTTAACATTAGAGGAGGCAGTGGATAACTACATGAATACATGGATGGATGGATGAATGGATGGATGGATGGATGGATGGATGGATGGATGGATGGATGGATGGACAGGGTTCTTCATCTCTCTGTCTCTTCTTGACAGAGTTTGAATGCTAGTAGAAAGTCCTGCATATACTAACCCAACTACTAATCACAAAGATGTACTGATAACACATCTAAGTAGTGAAGAAGAATGATGATGGAAAAAGCCAATCTCTTCTTTGTAAACAATTTTTGCAAGAACATCAAAAAGAACAATCCCAAGGGGCAACTAACTAGCCAGCCTCTAACTCTACACCCCATAAACTCACCCTGTCCTGAAATACTCCAAATATTTGCAGTGAATCATAAAAGAAATACTTATTTTTGTCATGCACTTGCTAAAAGAGCTCCATCATTCAAGGCCCAGTCAGCCCTGCTATGTTCCAAAGTGCTATGTATGTTTGTGGCATGTATGGCCAAGTCAGATGCATTCTATGGGACATTGATTGACAAAGCACTTTAGTAGCTGAACATGCATTTCAGCTTAGAAGATAAACCAACCAAAATGCCTTTTCATTAGTGACATCCTGATTCTGTTGGTCTAATGATATGAATTCTCATTAAAAAGATCAAGGAAAGCATGCCTTTTACAAAAATTTTAGACAAATAAGAGACAAGGCAAGTACATCATAAAGAGGGCACAGAAAAAGATGGAATTGTGAAAAAAAAACCTGCCAGAGGTTCTTTTTGTTTAAAGTTTTTATTTCTATTTTTAATATTTTTTGTCTTTGTTTTTATTGGATAGAGACAGCCATAAATCAAGAGGGAAGGGGGAGGGAGAGAGACCTGCAGCCCTGCTTCACCACTAGTGAAGCTTTCCTCCTGCAGATTGGGACTGGTGGCTGGAACCTGGGTTCTTGCGCATAACATGTGTGCTCAACTAGGTGCCCCACCACCCAGCCCCAGAAGAAGTCTCTATAACCCTTTCTCAACCTGGGGACACTGTGCAAGGTAAGGGACATCCATTGCTGTGATTTTATCCCATAATAAAGGCGATACAAGGTGAAGACTGTGGCCAATCATACCATACTTTTACCCTCCACTTCACCAAGTATGTTGCCTTCCACAGGGATTACAAATCAAAACCATTTTTATTTTATTATGTTAGCAGCCACATTTAGGTTAAAGGCAATTGACAAAGGAGTGAGCCCTGAAACAATTCAGGCCATTGCTAAAAATATAAAATTGATATTATCCTCAGAACTAGCTCTAAATAAATGAAATGTTTTGTCATCCTTCCCCCTCCACCCTACTCTGTAGTGACCTGGGAAGTCCAGCTCCTCAGATCCTGAGGTCCTGACACTGAACCCTGAGGACAGCAACAAGATTCAGGCTCTGGACTCTTCTTCCAGAGGTCTGGTTGCTGGATGACAGATCCGGGAAGGCACTTAAGTCACAAGAGATTTGTGAGATTTCTTGACATAGTGCTCTACTCTCTAAAGTAGAGGTGAGGGGGCTCTTGGGGAATTAACTGATAAAAGGAAGCATAGCCCTTGTTTCAATGTGCCCACCAACTTGAGAGGCCTGCGGAAGTCATCTTGACTTTTTATCGAGCCCCTGACCCTTCCCTGTTCCTTCCATCTGTCACCAGCCCTTGCAGAGCAGCCTGGAAACTGGGAGGCCCCCCTCACAGAAACTCTGTGGTATAAAAGGATCTGACACAGCTTAGGACCTGGGAAGATGCAACATGTCTCATCTACACAGTGGATATTTTCTCAGTTAAAAAAATGTGTTCTCACTTAAGAATGCTAATGGTCCATGCACAGAAATAAAATCCCTGACCTACTTTGAAGCTGAACTTATTAAACAAGCCGACCTTATTACTCAGAAGAAACTGTAAAGCTGCAGAATAAAGCTCAAATAGAATTCCTTGCATCAATCTCTAACAGGAGCGGCCAAGAAAAGCACAAAGCAGTGTTCAAGCCCTAGGGCTGCCAAGGTTTTATGCCGTTCTCTCTCTCTCTGTCTCTTTCTCCCCTCCCTCTCTGGTTTTCACTGAGTTGCCTGGGGGATGTAGCTTTCCCTCTCTGGATCTCAGGATTCTCACCTAGGGTCTATCTGTGGTGCTTCTGAGGTCATTTCCACATGTGACAACTGCTGATCCTCACTATAAAGAGTTTTTTAAAAAATATTTGTTTATTTATTTATCCCTTCTTGTTGCCCTTGTTGTTTTCTTGTTGTAGTTTTGTTATTGATGCCATTGTTGTTGAATAGGAAAGAGAGAAATGGAGAGAGGAGGGGAAGACAGAGAGGGGAGAGAAAGACAGACACCTGCAGACCTGCTTCACCGCCGGTGAAGCGACTCCCCTGCAGGTGGGGAGCCGGGGGCTTGAACCGGGATCCTTATGCTGGTCCTTGCACTTTGCACCATGTGCGCTTAACCCGTTACGCTGCCACCGGACTCCCCACTATAAAGAATTTAATGTTAAGAGGTCAGATAGGCAGCTCAGGGGCAGACTATCTACCTCACATGCATTAAAGCCCTGAGTTCAAGCTTAGCTCCCACATAAAAACAACAGGAGAATGCAACAGTATAAATGCTAAAGTGGTGCTCTTTTCTCTCTTAACACATAAGATAAAAAAGAATCTAAAGTGAAAATAGAAAAAAAAAACCAAAAAACAATTATCAAGGGCATATTTTGCCAGACACTGACAGGCAAGTGAGGGACTGAGACATATACTTTTCCTCCAAGGGGCCCACGGCTTAGCAGAGCGGGTAAGGGCGGTCCATACTGATTAATGGATTTATTTCCTAACAGCAATTTGAAAGCCGCCACAAGGCTACAGCAGACATAACACAACTTGTGTCTGCAACAAGAATTCCCTCTGGCAATCCACCTGACAACTTCGGTTTAGTTGAATGAATCTTTCAGTGCATTTTAAACCGCTGCAGAGCCATGAGTGGCCATCTGCAAGTTATAATCAGATTTATCACACTGGGAAGGGAGAGAGCCGGAGATACATTTCCATGGGGGGTTTAGGGCAATAACATGAGTCATCCCTGCTCATTCTGGAAAAATCTGGGACTGAAAGGTAAATGATCCCAACCAGAATTGTAGAGAGAGACAAGAAACGTTACCGATGTAGTGGTAGGCGTTAGAAACCCACACAGGGTTGGATTAGTCAGTGATGGTGGCTGCTGTTCTGTGTTTAATGATGGTGCTCAGAAAATGACATGGTGTGTGGAAATGGAGGAGCCATTTATGGTCCAGAGTTCAGGCTCACAGACTACCCTTCACAAAGACTTTAGAACTCACACACCCTTGTGGAGCTAAGGGAGAAGAAATTTCTGAGGAAAAACATGCAGATCAGGGGTTCAGATAGACAGTTTGAGTCCTGCAGTCATCTTCAAACCTGGCAAGGATAGTCTAGAGACTCTGAAGCTAGACAGAGAAGGACCAGACATGCAGAGTCTGCAGAGACCGGGCACCCTGAGACCAGAAAACGTGGGGCTCTCAGGAAAAGTAATGAGAGATCAGGCTAGGTACATTTGGGTTATAGGCTCGGCTACCGCCAGGTCCACAGTCCTCTCCAGTGAATTTAGCCTATTATGGTGCTCAGAGTTTCAACATTTCATGGGAACATCAGAATACCTCAAGACTCTGTGGGGTAGCTCAAGCCAGAAATTTTTTTCTCCCCATTTTATAGACATGGACTCTGAGATTCAAAGAGATATGCCCCAAACCCTGGGGTTATTATGATACAAAGATGGTGTGTGGGGGTGAGGGTGTGCACACACACACATAAGCGCACAAGCAGTTTCTTGTCATCAAGGCTCACCCCAACACAACAATCCTCTAATCACAGTATTTCCTGTTTGCTCACCACACTTGTCACCAATGTTTAGACTCTCATCTTCCTCACCTGCTAATCACAATCTGTATCCACCAATCACAGCCCATCCTACACACACCAGGACACCTGGATGTCAAAAACAGTTTCTTTGCTCTTCACTACTGATGATTTTATAATTATGGGCTTGCTCTTGACAGCTGTTCTTTGAGCTGTTTTGAGAGCCTCTGTATCTCTGGGCCCAGAAGGTATTTGCTTCATCTTAACATGGGGCGGGGGGGGGGGGGTGTCAAAGGAGTCAATATGATGTGAATGAGCTGGGAGCCAATGTTACAAGGCACACCTCACTGCAAAAATTTGAAGAGGCTAGTGTGAACATGTGTTTGCTTTCAGAATCCTGCATGTGTTCTCTGTTTTGCCTCTGATGAGTACTTCCCATAAGCTGACCCCTTCACAAATTCAATGGATGCATCATCTCAATGAATAAGTGTTGCCCACCCCCTGGGAATGGCTGCCCTGAGTGTTCCAGTGACTCATATGAATGCAGGGTCCCCAGATGGTAGGTAAAGACCCACAGGCTGACTGAGCCAGAAAATACCATTTCGTCCATAGCAATCTATTATGGGGCATGGAGGCTGAGGCATATTCAAGAGATACGCAGAAGAAAGTCCCATGGAAAGATGCAACAAGCCTGCTGGAAATCAGGCTCTGCCCACTGCAATTGAGACTTCTCTGAGAAACCCTCTGGATGGTTACCACTCAGTTTTGTTTTGGCCTCTCAATTCCAACTGAAATTCTGCTTAGAGCACTGGCCCCAGTTTCTTTTGTAGCTCTCTTTCCACAGAGTGCACATAGTTCGAGGGTTTGGCTCTGCCATCAGCTTCAGGTGAGGGCTCTGATCCCATATTTGCAATGGGTATTTCAGTGTACTTTCAATGAAGTCAGCATATCCATATTCATCTCCCAACCCACCCCTAAGGGCAGAGGTGGCTTAGAGATGGCACAGGACCCAAAAGCTGCCCAACTGAGAGTCGGGTAGTAGCGCAGCAGGATAAGCACAGGTAGCACAAAGCACAAGGACTGGTGGAAGGATCCCAGTTCCAGCCTCTGGCTCCCCACCTGCAGGGATGTCGCTTCACAGGTGGTGAAGCAGGTCTGCAGGTGTCTATCTTTCTCTCTCCCTCTCTGTCTTCTCCTCCTCTCTTCATTTCTCTCTGTCCTATCCAACAATGACGACATTAATAACAACAACAATAATAACTACAACAATAAAACAACAAGGGCAACAAAAGAGAATAAATAAATAAATAAATAAATATATTTTAAAAAATCTTTAAAAAAAAGCTGCCTAATGACAACCGAGGGTTTGCTCAGAGTCATGGAAGAGTGATGGATGGGCTTAGTATTGTTGTAACTGCCATCTAACCATATGGGATTAGACAGTGAAGATATGAAGGAAGGAGAGCCAAAGCATCAAAGAAAAAGGGAGTAGGAAAGAAACTGGAATGCATGGTAACATTTAAGCTGTTAATCAGCCCACACTGAAAGTCAGTGAGGCCTATTATCTTATAATTCATTTCCATATATGAATAAATTTCTTTATTGATTAAACAAAAAATAGAGATGAGGGGGAGGGAAGAAGAACAGAAAGAAGGAAATAAGCAATTATTACCAGGACTGGTTTCACTCATATGTGAAATCTAGAGAACTGATAGACATGAACCTATAAAGACCATAACTACAATAAAAACAGAAAACACATGAGCTATTTCTTAGACCTTGTGATAACTATGGTGGTTATCTTTGGGAAAAGGGAAGTCAGGACACTCAATTTTGGTGGTGGGTGCAGTGCAGTGTGGAACTATACACTCTAAATTTACAATCTTGTAACCCACTCTAAATCACCAATAAAAAAATGGAGGAGGGATTGTTACCAGGTGTGGGGTGAATAGAATCTGAAAGGCAATATAACACCTGATCAACATATCTTTTTCACCTTTAGTAAGAAGTAGTGTTCTTGCAGTAGACAGAGCTGGGTGTGGTGGATCCAGCAAGAGATGACCAACTGTTTCTCCCACCTGCTCTCCCCACTGTGTGGTCCAGACACCATCACTTTACCAGAGAGAAAACCATAAGTGCTTAGCTTTTGTGGTGAGAAAACTGAAAACTCTTTTAGCATTTCTCCTCCCATTTACTCTGCAGAAGACTTGATCACAGCTCATGAAAGTAATGTGAATCAGAGCAGAAGTCAGGGCAGGAGAACTACACTTGCCGCAGGGAGCTTTGGGAAATCAGACGAGACTTTAACTTGCCCCCAACACCAAGGCTCGGAGCTGGTGCTGTGAGTTAGGGTGAGAACTGGCTAGAAGCTTGTCTGAAACTTCCGACTGACTCAGGGTGTCCTCCTGTTGGACTTTCACAATGTCACACAACACCAAAACCGCATCTCGGCACTCTGTGGCCATGACAGAGGGAGACAGAACAAGGCTACAAGAAGACTATAGATTTTCCTAAGTAAGACAGACAAGGCCAATGTACAAACTACTAATACTACTACAAAAAAATCACTCTCTCCTGGCTCATAGACAGCAGTGCTGACAAGATACTTCACAACTGCACTTTATTCTTGTTTTCAGAAAGTCAATCTTAGAACTG